>NC_046363.1:9306298-9516160 GCF_011125445.2 Fundulus heteroclitus | reverse complement strand
ATATCATCCACTGTGATGAAAACCCCAGTTCCATCTGTCAAAAAGTAGCTGCACAGCATCGTGTTGCCAACATTATGTTTCACAATGGGTTTGGGGTTCATTTGGTGATCTTCAGGGTTGTTTTGTTTCTAAACATACCCAATCCCCCACAATGTTTTTTTTTTTTTTTTTTTTTTTCGTTTTGTGTGTAGATTTTAAAAATGCCAGGGCTGGACTTTTGGTTCGTAAAAAAAAAAAGGCTTCTGTCTCTCAACCCGACTAATTTTACCCCTCAGCCTAGACACATGGAGAGCTCAGCAGAGTGTTGCAGATGTGAAACACAAAAAAACTGCTGTAAATTCCTGCAGCTCCTGCAATGCTGCTGCCAGGATGTGGAAAAGCCAGAAATGTTAAACTGGGACAGCTGAATTTTATTTCTGGTTAATGAGATTTCATATCACCAATTAGGTGTGAACTGAAGAAGTCTGAGCACTGAAATCGAATCAGAACAGACTTTAACAAAGTATTTGAACGAGGGTGTGTAAATTAAACATTACACCATCCTCCCTCCCCTCACAGATTAGATTTTTTCCCCCCAGTTTAATTGTATGGGATGCATGCCATATTAAATACATGTGGAAAAGTTTTGTTACATCACAAAAACAAAAAAAAAATGCCATTTTCATAGAGCTGGGTAGATGTTATTAGAGCTTGTGAGTGTGATTTTGACCATGTGTGGACTGGAGAGAAGTGTGTGTGTGAATGTTTGGTTTTTAGAAGTGATTGATCCCGTTTTGTTGCATAATCCTCCCACCCTGAAAACTACGAACACATCTTTAAAAGCCCCAAACTAACACGATGCCCATACCTGTGATGCGAGCGTCTGTAAACCTTTCGCCGGTGCTGCATGTCAAGAGGCTATTTTTCACCACCGCGGCATCCAGCTGCATCTCAAAGTTATGAGCGGCCTATTCACATATGGCTTTCGGCCTCATCTTTTGAAATCCCAAGAGACCCACCCGCTGCGTGGTGTTTATTGCAGGTCATTATTAGGGCCCGGGCCCTCACAAGCACCTTGGCAGACAGAGGAACCCTCCACCCCAGAGGACAGAGTGTGATTGTTTTAATGTGGCTTCTTTGGTATTCGGTGCTCCAGCAAAAAACCCAACCACATATCAACCGACTGCCATGTGCAGACTTGAAAATTACAAGAACACCAATTGCCAGAGCTGAGGGTAACTTAAACTGTACATAGTGTTATTATTTGTATCCCTGGAAGGGATGATGACATTTCTCTTGCCAGCTTGCACTTGCCCATACTGATGATGTGAGGCTGTGTTAGCATATCAGTGTACTTAAGAACATCTCCTTGTTGCCCTTTCCTGGAGAAACATCAACAAAGTATGTAACAGAAGGCTGTGGCAATATGTAATGTCATATGCACGCAGTGTGCATATGACATTACATCTCTAAAAATGTCCTTTGTAAGCAGGTTTGTACTGATTACACATCAACAAGTGTGTAATGTGGTAAGAGAGAAGAGCATTCGCAGTAAAGGAATGAGATTCACCGAGGGGTCCCGTGGGAGTTTGGGATAAAATGGCAGATGTGCTTGAAAAGCAGTTCTCAGATTTTCCAGAGAAAACAAAATTGGGGCACAGACGGACCGTGCTATCCAATACTTTGATATAGATTAATGTAGAAATGGATATGTGGCACGGCCTAGCATCGGTAATCATGCTGCACTTTGCTGACTCCTGTACAAGTGCACACGTTTAGGTTTACACTTTGTTGGAATCACATTTGTTTTGCATAGGGAAAGTTTAAATTGCACTTGAAAGTCATAATGTAATTACCCGCTCACCCTGTTTCCTGCTCAAAGTATTTCTTGTCAGTGTTTAGATATTTAAATAAACTGTTGGGTATTATTTAAAAAAAATAATTATTTTAAACAAATATTACAACCAAGTCTGATACATTTTTTGTTTTTCCTGTTTTTGTCATATGTTTCAGATCATCAAACTATTATCATGAATTAAATGTAAATATACATATTTTGAAAAGCTGTGATCATATTCACTTTTAAATAAATACAAAAGCAAGGTTTTTAGTTGGTCTAGATAACTCTGGGCTTAAATCTAAACAGGATGCGGTTGTTTGAAGCAGAAACAACCTGTTTCTGCTTGAAAGCCCTCCAGTGCAACTGAATTAAGACAACACGGCAAAAAGAAGTGTGGGCAAAAATCCCCACAGCGTTGTAGAAGGACTCAAATGTAAGAAGCCATTGTCATTAGTTTGACAGCAGCGACTGTTTCATAAAGCTGCTTTGGATGGTTTGTTTTTATTTTCTCTTAATAAATGACATCAGCATTTAAAAACTGATGCTTGTATCACCTCTGGATATCTTGTCTAAGATTGTGATTTATTTGATGATCTGAAACATTTGTGTGACAAAAGTTCGAGAACAGAAGAAATCGAATACTATTCAAGCATTATTAACTCCATAACTGTAACACACACACACACACACACACACACAACACGCACGTATATATATCTATAATATATATATATATATATATATATAGGATATATATATATATATATATATAGGGGTGGGGGGGGGGTACAATATATTCATATCTATCTACTAACGAGTACTATCTATCTATCTATCTATCTAGCTATCGAGCGATCTAGCTATCGAGCTATCGATCTATCTATCTATCGATCTAGCGATCTATCTCTTCGATCTCTCTCTCTCTCTCTCTCTCTCTCTCCTTTCTCTCTCTATATGTATATATATATATATTTAATATATATATATATTATGTGGTGTGGGTGTGTGTGTGTGTGTGGGTGTGTCAGTGTGTTACAATATATTCATATCTATCTATCTATCTATCTATCTATCTATCTATCTATCGATCGATCTATCTATCTATCTATCTATCTAGGCGATCTATCTCTCTCTCTCTCGTTAGAACGATAGATATATATATATATATATATATATATATATATATATATAGTATATATAGATATAATATATATATATATCAAATACAGCAACATCTTAAATTTATTATAATTTGGTGCAGCAAGCTGTCAGTCGGCATTCTTCTGACGTAGTAGGGTCGTCTGTTGGTCTACCGAGGGGGGGAAAGATGGGGCGTCTTTGTCAGAAAATGTACGATGTAGGCTGGGAAGGTAAGGAGGACGTTTCTGTATGTGACGCGTGTGGCAGGCTTTTCATTTGCAGTGTAGACTCTGTGACTTTTTCTCTCGCTCCACAGTACAGCGCTCAGTCCTCGCTGTTAAAAAAAACTGTAGAATTTTCGTCAGAAGGAACGTCTTTATAAGAACTGAGCAAATGCTAATTAGCTCGGTGTGCTAACCTGTCAACTTTATGGACACACACAAGACACTAGCACAAGTTTAACTACTGCCGAGTGCTAATGCGACTGATAATAACAAACTTTAGAGTGTCGGCTGTCAGAACGAGGACGACTTTTAAAGGTTTATAGTTTTGTCATTAATGGTTTCGGCTAACAACCTTCGCCTAACCCATTGTACGAGAGGAGCTGTACGTGACGTTAGTGATGCTGCTTATCTTTACATATCGCTGGTCACGTGACATGCACGTTATAGATTGTAGTCGCTACTCTTCAGGTTCATTCCGATCCAAGTTGCGTGGCTAAAGTGGCTTACAGCTCCTGTTCTGTGCGAAATTCCTAAATGAGCAGATACAGAGGTGCATGTATTTAAAAGTCGAGCAGTGGTGCAGACTGATGGATTTGTCGTGGGCTGCATTTCTGTTTCTGCAGAGATGAGAGACAAGCTGCGTAAATGGAGAGAAGACAACTGCAGAAACAGTGAACAGATAGTGGATGTTGGCGAAGAGCTCATCAGTGAACATTCATCCAAACTGGGGGATGACAGTAAGTCATTTGTCTTTTTCAACCAAGAAATTACTCTTATCAAATATGTTATGTTTGTTTCTGTAACTGGTTTTATTTCACAGTAAGAAATATGGGTTTTAGGAAAAGAAAATGTGTCAAATTCATCAAATCAGCAACATCCTTAGCTCAAAATCATGGTAAAGAGTCTTGGGATATGATTATAAGACTTAAACAGGATTATGTATTTTTTTTAAAGTGGTAAACATAGATCCTTTCAGTGCTATAAGAACACACGATTGCTCAGTTTAAAGCCAGGAATATGTCTCTAAAGAGTCTATAAGAATATAAGTATATATGTCATTCCAGCTGTATTACACCTAAGGGTGGACAATAATTCTATACCAATATATATTGAGATATAATTTTATTCAATAAAGGTGATATGACATCTCCGAAATAGCTGTCATCATTATATTGACCGAAATTAAGAAATATATGGTGTTATAGGTTTTGGCTTTATTGTTCAGCCTTAATTACACATACAGGTGTGAATAAATGCTTTTTCCAAATATTGATTATATTAATACATTTTAAGTTATCAATAACTAATGAAAACATCTAAGTCACGTCGACTCATGATTCTCAAATTATGATGATCTAGATAAAAAAAAAAAATCAGTTTTATTGTATTATTGCCAGAATTCAGCAAAAAAATGCAACAAATATAAAACTGCAGGTGCTAAAATTATACATTATTACAGCTTTTTTGAAAAGAGATTTTCAAAACGAGAGTTAAAATATACTTTGGTCGCAGGTAGTGATATATCCAGCAAGTCTTTTGAAAATGCTTTCTAAACAGATGCTGTTAGAAGTAAACTTTAGAATAGACTCTTTAGTAAAATCCTGTAAATAAATGTGCTTATTAAGGGATTATTGCATTGTTATTGCTTCTTGCCATTCTGCTATTTATAGAGGTAACACCGAAGGCTAATATTATCTGGCTAATTAGCTGCCAAACTATTGGCTTAGCTAGCTAGCCTCTGGTCTGCTTGACAGAAGTACTCTGCAGACTTTGGCAGTTTATCAATATGCGTTCTTGAGCGGTCTCGTGTGCTCGTGACACGTCATCAGCCCGAGCACTGTTCCGATTGCCGAGAACGCCAGAGCGAGAACGCACCACATCCCCGGATGTTGTTCTCGCCCTGCCCTCTTTATCGAGCATGCATCAGAGCAGACTTGTGCGTTCTTCAGACTGACCACTTTCCCAGAACGCACCGCGGCAAGATCATTTTTAGGCTTTTTAGAAATTAAAAATGTAGTTTTAAAAAAAATTTAATAGGATTTATTGTGGTGTAGTATTTAAATAGTTTTGAATGTTAAAGAAATGCTAAAGAACTGTGCGTCTCATGACGTCACGAGTACGCTTCTGTTCCAATACAGACACGTGCTGCGTGCTCGCGTTCTCATCAAGACCGGACTTCACGAGAACGCGAGAACGGACTCGCGTTCTCGTGAATTGAGAAACGGCCTTTTAGTATGCCAGCATTCCGTACAAAACAGCATTACATTACCAACAGGTAGGGTTCCTTTATCATCCAACCAGACCCTTTAAGGCGCCAGCTGTTTTTCTTGAAAATATAGAAGTAAGAGTGCCCGAGTGAATGGGGACCGTCTCTGCTCTAAACTCCAGTTACTCTGCAGCTTTCTGTGGCATTTTGTTAAAATCACTTTAAGCTTTAAGAGCAGTCTGAAGGAAATCTTATGTGACTTTAAAACCAGAACTTTCAAAACCATGGTACACCTACAGGTAACCGGTCCAAGCCTTAAAGTCAATATCTGATTGAAACACCCTTTGTCTCTAAAGTGGCTTCATTTTTTTAGGTTTCATTTAAATTCTGGTGGTTTAGTGGCTGTATTAGCGGTGAACATCAGCTAGACCTCGGTCACTTTTGTGGGCAATGTTGTGGGAAATAATGATAACTGATGAAAGGAATCGGTTAATTGATCAAGTTCCAGCACAGCACCTTATTGAGAAGCAGAGCTAAAGTAAACACATCCACATCAGCATCCCCAGCAGCATAGTTTCCCAGCTCTGTTCCTCTCTCATCTGTCCCCCGCCCCCACAATCCTATACATTCCTAAACTAGGCTCCAGCTTTGCACATGAAGTCCAAACATTGATTCACACACACAATACCCAAGTATTGACCTTGAAGGATAAGGGACAGTGGAGCTCTGTAGCAGAGCACCCTATCTGACACGGCCATGGCAGCTAAGCTGCTGAGAGAGCTGTTTACAGGAGCTGGGTCAGAGGTGACGCGCCTTTTCGGAAATCTCAGGCCGTATAAAAAGAATTTGCCATCCACAGCAGTTTCTAATCTATGATTTTATAAAGGTTCTACATATCCACTTTACAGTTATCAATACAATCGATATCTTGATATAGATACTCATTTGTATCAAGATTGATATAAACTGACCCATTCTCATTTGCCCAAATTGGTGCACTGTCAGGGCTCTAGAGTGCGACCAAATTTCTCAGTGGTGTGACTAAAAATAAATAAATAAAATGTGACGTCGCACCAGTGCAACCATCTGTTCAACAGAAAATAACAGTCCTATAAATTCCTGTACAAACCAGATGTATACGATGTCCTTACATGAAACAAACAAAATTATTTTATTTATGTTATTTCCACAAGACGTTGTTCCTGCATCTATATGGATGTGCCTCATGGCAGAGTGCCACCCTGACGCTCCGCCGCTCCCTCCCTCTGTAGCCGCTCACTTGACCAAAACAATGAGGTTCTCCTGGAGGTTTTAAACACTGCTAACATGGCAACTCCATCCGTAGAAGAAACACCTGCGGCCCTCTTTAGCCGACAAGGCAAACACAAAGCCCATACATTCCCTATGAAGCAGACGGAACAGGGGAACGACTCTCCATGCTAGCTGTGCTAGTGCTAATTGCAAATGCTACAACACTAATGTTACAGAGTGACTTGTAAAGGCACCTGTTAACCTCCTGTATCTGCAACAGTGAAGTAGCAAACCTCTTGGACAACATAACCCAAATGCTATCAGTGGAAATGGGAGCTCCGCAGACATCAAACGGCCAATAATCTGTCAGTCTGAGCTACCCCGTCAAAATTTGTTTCCCAGGTGCACAGTTCCAAACCACACGATGCTTCGTTCTGCTGCAGTACGCAGTATATAGTGAAACTAACCAGTTTGTCTGCTTCCTGTGCTAATCTGTTAAGGCATTAAAACCTAATTTAGCTAATAACACCACAGGTTATGGTGGAGCTGGACTAAAGCAGACTAATGGAGCAAATAAAAAAAGTAGGACTCTATAGCAGCCTACTCTGATGCAGCTGATGACTAAAGATAATATTCAGCAAAAGTACAAGAAAGACAGAAGTTATGTAGGGCTGCGACTGAATACATTTACATGAACCAGATATTTGTTTACACTGTAAACATGGATCTGGCTTTTTATGAGCCAGATCCATGTTTGTTTTTAAAACAAAAATGTTTGGAGAAACAAAAAGTTTTGAATGACCCTCCCTCTGCCATAACTTTAAAATATATCAACAGCAAATAGAAAGGAACATTTTGGCACACACTGGCTCAGTAAAGATAAAGATAAACAATTATAACAAAATAAAAATAATTACATGACTGAATCAAAGGGGCATACTCCTGTAAAGGAGAATAAGTGTTATCTGGTCTACAGTTTATATATATATATATATATATATATATATAAGGTTTGCTTCCCCTATATCAAGAGCACATCTTAAGGTGAAGGAGCAGATTCCATTTTTTTTTATGATAGTTTGTAATCCTTTTTATGTTTTAAAGTTGACATTTCACCTGAGTGAAGGACTTTAAGCACTTTCACCAAGTTCTCGTGGAATTGTTTCTAAAAAAGACGTTAATGTTGACCAGATTGTTATTAATATTGTCTATATAGACAGAGATTTAAACATAAGCTAACACTGTTAGCTTCTTGGACACAAACAGCCTGATGACGGGGTTTTCTGGTTCTGAGCTCCCCTTTTGAGGTTCACTTTTCAGGTGTGCAGTTTCGAACCCCGCAATTCTCCATTCTGCTGCGGAACGAAGCAACGCTAATCAGCTGACGACTCCATCAGCTAATAAACAGCGGAGCAACGAAACAACCCAGTACGCCCCCTCCGGTTCTCCGTTTAGTTTGAAAGGCAATGAAGGCTAAGGTGGCTAATAGTAACATAGGTTGCTGATAATTACAGCAGGAAACCTTCATGCTGCTGATGTTAATCACTAAATAAAATGTAATGTAAAATGACCAGCAAGAGAGAAATTGTACAGGGCTGCTGCCAAGTACATTTGCAACGTAAAAATAGTCCCACTCATATTTAAGATCATTAAATGAATTATCCCGCCATTAAGTCATGAATTAATTGTAATTATACCTGTTTTGGAAAGCTGTGTTTAGTTTTGGTTCTGAATAAATACAAAACCAAGGTTCTGAGTTGATGCAGTTAAACTCTGAACAGGATGCTGTTTACACTATAAAAAATGTTTTGTATTCGCTACATCCATGCTTCTCTTGAAACACATTTTTAAAAGTATTGACTGATTCTTTCTTTGTCCCTCAGTTGTAAAATTTGTTTCTATCATCAGCAAATTGACAAGCAAATATAAACACACACTGGCACATTAAAGATGAGCAATTATAATAAAATGAAAATGATTGCACACAGGAATCAAAGATACATACTACTATGAAGGATATTAACACTTACACTGTGTATCCAAGTGATTATATTGTCTGTTGTCTAGCCAAACACGGAAGGGACACTTAAATGATACATTTCTGTAAACCAGGGTTGAAATGTCCCCTATTTCATGGTTTTACCCCGATAGAGCATGATAAAGTTAAGTTTTTCATATTGTAATGAATCATACATTTTGCTTTTAACCAGAAAGAATCAAAGATGGTATCATGGTATAACCCTAGTCCACACACATTTTAGCCATTTCCTTTTTCTCTTTGCATTTAAAGTGGTCTGTAACATCTTATACTTATCTCATGCTAGCAGTTATTGTCTATTCTCCTGGACATATAAACCCTCACTGAGTCAGCTCTATTTTGACAAATAAATGATAAAAGGGTTAAACATAAAATTCAACTTTAGACTTCCAAAAGGCTGCCAACATTTGCAAACCCAGCATACTTTATGACACACAAAGGGTTAAAGCTTAAACTGATCATGTAATGAAGTCTCACTCCCTGGTTATTAACCCACATGCCTCCATAGTAATAACTTCTTACAACTTCTTATACCGTCCATCGTCTGGCTTCATTTCTTTAAACCTTTCACTTACCTTTGAATATGTTTTCCTCAGTAACAACTTCCACACCAAAGAGAGCTTATTTT
Source organism: Fundulus heteroclitus (assembly GCF_011125445.2). NCBI lineage: Eukaryota > Metazoa > Chordata > Actinopteri > Cyprinodontiformes > Fundulidae > Fundulus > Fundulus heteroclitus. The sequence goes on along the minus strand of NC_046363.1, from coordinate 9,506,854 downwards.
TCTGAAAGCACAACTTGTTAGCCCTTCAGTCTGATGCAATCACTGAACAGAACAATTTTGTATTATTGAGTTTGACCTAAAACCATCTAGTTTTGGTCAACGTCTTAGTTCTTTGTGCATCTAATACTTAAACCGTAGTAAATTAGTGATGATGTATCGGCAGAGCGTTACGGAGGCTCCTTGGAAGTTTCACGCCTCATGTCTGCAAATGGAGTTGTGCCTCTGGTGAGGATTATTGGAGTCCCTCATGCTGAGAAATACATGCAGATGTGAACATATGTAACGTCTTCAGGGTTATGTCATTTATAGAGCTAGCTACTGCATAAGGTTCTGCTGATAGTTGCCTGTGCGGAGCCCTGATTTCAACAATTTTGTGTTTGCGTGGGAGCAACACAAGGCTTTTAATCAGTCACAGAAGATGTGCAGCTTGCTCTCAGAGGTGTTTGGAGCAACCTACATGCCAGGTTCCTTCAAAAATGGCTTACAAGTGTTCATAGACAAATTCATGTTGAAGGAAACTATGATCAGAACAAATAAATATTTCATTGGATTCAATTCTTTTATATTCATTGTAATTATATTTTTAATTTCTAAATAAAACGGCAACAAAATTTACTTCTACAAAAAATATTCTTACATTGCAGCATTTTCTCACACTTGCTCAAAGTTGATCTTGGTGTGGAAAGTGCAGTAGCAGACCGCAAGGCTGTAGAGTCAACAGTCTACTGGTGATTGAAGGCATTTGGGACTTTTAATGGCTGCAGCTAAGGCGGTGGTTGCCCCTGTAAGCTAACTGCCCTGCTGCATTACTCCGTAAAGCCTCCTCCCCCTACCCTCCAAGTCTTTATGATCCATACTGTCCTCGTAAGAGTGATATAAACACTTGACGTGCCGTGCCTTTATTGAACCCAGCTCTTAAATTAGCTGTGAAATGAGGCGGCAATTATCAGAACAAGAGCTGGGATCATTGAAGTCAAGAAAACTAGTGGAAATCGTTTGTTCTGGCGCACACTGCAAGCTTTTACATGGAGCAGGACTTTATTTTTCTAACACAGGAGGCGTTAACTTTGCCCCGTCAGAGGTGTCTAACAGGCACTAACCTAATTCTAATAATCAGTCTTTGTTGACATTCTGGATGTCAGTCTTTTACAATAACACAGTAGAAAATAACATTTGAGTGTTTCACACTTAGCTCATAATTAAGCATTTTAAAGTATTGCATTAGCTTGCTCTGTTGATGCTACTGATTGTATGCAGGACATTACATTTAAAATAATCAGAAACAAGAACAAAGAAAATAGCCGTATTATTGCAACTATTATTGTCATTGCGAGATTTTCTAATATCTAATAGATTTTCAAATTTTATTTAATTTCCCTTTGGGATTAATAAAGTAGTTTTGAAATGAATTGAACTGTGCAGCCCTTTGATTCACTACACAATGTAGCTTCTTATCTTTGGCAAATCCAAATGGATGACAACATTTCCAGATCCATGTTGCAAAAACCCTGCTGAAAGTCTTGCTCTCTGTTTAAAGCAGCAGCCTCAATGAACAGCAGACATGCAGATATAGAAAATAGTACACATTTAGTGCTTTCTCAGACTTAATTTTAAACACCTCACTAAAGGTATAGTGAGTTGTCTTCACTCAGCACCAACATCCACTCTGAAGAGCAGTGCTGTTATTGCAATGTGGTCATGGTTAAGTGCATTCACGTTCATTCGGAAAAACATCATTTTTAAAGTTTTTTTGACATGCCTGTCATCTGCAAATTGTCCCTATTCCAGTTTGCCATGGGGCGGAGACTGGACAGGAAAAGAAGGGCTGCAAGCTGAAAGTCACAAAATGATGGATTATAGGCAGTCTCTAATAAACTGCTCTAATAAAGTGTTTAAAGAACAAGCAGGACCGAGCTGTTTAGAGTCGTTAATCTGTGAAGTGGAAGTCAGGACTCTAAGGAGTCAAAAACAATTAAAAACACCTTAAGATGCTGCAAACTTGTAAGTAGTGGTACAGAGATATGATTCTGGTCGGACTCAAAAAGGTTTGAAAAGGTATTAACTTCACCTTATTTGTTTCTATCCAGTAACAACAGGTTTCTGTTTGGTTATATTTTATGAATATGTCCAAGTTTAATAATGTGTTAGAAAACCACAATTTGTTATTCAGTCAGTATTTAATACAGGGAGCACAATAAACTGTTAAAATATAATCAGCCTCTTAAAATTCATCATATTGTTAAAAAAACAACAACAAAAAAACCCTACATGTTATGGAAAGCAACCCTCCTGATACAAGGTAAGTAAACTAGGCTTTTTAAGAAAATCGCAGTTGATGCATAAGATTGATCAACTTTAGGTCAACTCAGTAATCGAAAACTTGCATCCCCGTTTGAAACAAATGTTTTATGTTTACCAGAAACTTTAGTGTTTGCGTTTGGAGCATTGGGAGTTCAGCAGTTAAATGAACTGCAGGCTCGGTTAGCACATGCTGCTGCTGAGGGCAAACTCAACGTTGCCACATCAAGTTTTCACTTTAGTATCTTACTTTTCGTGTGCATAACAGCAGACAGCAAAATGGAAAAGGTCATTGAACACTATCCTCTTTGTCTGCCTCTCTTCTGCCCAGTCTGGATTATTTATGAGCAGGTGATGATCGCCGCACTGGACTGCAGTCGGGATGACTTGGCTCTGGTAAATTGCTGCCACACTTCCTCACACACCCAAAAAGCTTCAGAAGTTAATCGTTCAACCTGTCACAGCCAGCTCAGCTTCACAGCACCCGCTCTGGCAGATTTAGAAATGTAACTTTTACTTGGCCGTGTAATATTGCTCTGTCTGTTCTTTGGAGAAAAAAAAGCAGCTGGGTTTCGAAAGGTGTATAAAAACAAACAAACCATGAGATGAAAAAGTCTGAGATGGTACCAGGAGTGGCTCGTCATCAATATGTTTGGACGATGACTTTCTGGGCAGTATGAACGGCAGAGCACGGACAAAGCAGAGCTCGCTGATTAAGATTAGTCGTCTGTTGGCTAACCTCTCAATCCAGCTGCCACAGTTCAAATAAAAAAGACCTGACTTGAGTTGATGGCTTGTGGAAGCAATCCAAGTCGCTCTGTAGACTTTTCCATTTAATTCAGTTTAATCCTCAGCATGTTTCTACGTAGCCTCGCTTAAGTATTCATCACCTTTGAATGTTTGTGCATTTTGTCACGTTACAGCCACAATCTCCAATCTGTTTTATTGATCTTTTATTTATAGATAAACAGAGCTGTGCGTATTTGTGAACTGGAAAGAAAGGGATCCTGGAAGGGGAGGTCTTACCACAATTTGTAATCGGATGTAGATCCGGACTGTCACTAGGCGTCGTAGCGTTAGTTGAACTTTGAGGGTTGTAGTGCTGCAGATAGGTGAACCGCCGCCCCATCCTTAAGCAGGTTTTCCCCCGTATTCAACTCCATCCATCACCCATTGAAGAAAAGCATCGCTGATGATGATGATGATGATGATGCCATCAGCGTGTCTCATGATGAGGATCGTGAGTTCAGGGGGATATGATTGAAATCATAAAGGTCAAACAGGACTGCTTCTGTTTGTTTTTCTCAATTACTTTTATTCTTGCTAGGCTTGATTTGTGAGCTGACAGTCGTCCTTTCAAAATCTTGTCCGCAGCTCCTCCAGTTACCACGACTTGCTTAGTGGCTTCTTGGATTCATCCTCCTGTAGCCCGGCCCGTCAGCCTGAACGTGTAGCCGTGTCTTGGTGGCGGCGCGGTCCTGCCACGCTCTTCTCAGGTTCAGATCTTGGACTGAACAGCGCTCTGTACATATAACTGCAAACGCCACATTTCAGAGTTTTAGTCCTAAAAGATGGAATCCTTCTCCTTCTACTTCACAACTATACATAGTTGTGTGTTCTGCGACATAAAATCACAATAAAATAAATTGGCTTTTAAATGTGAAGTGACAAAATGTGAACCAGTTGAAGAGTTCTGGAGACTTCAAGGTTATTTATCGCTGTAAGATAGGGTGCCGGGCTTATTCCAGGTTATTATACTGTACCAGCCACTTATAAAGCAAACAGCGAACAAATCCATCACTTTTCAGATCACTGATTAGTTTAGGAAATCCTGCGTTACCTGCATGAGAACAAGAGTTTGATTAAAAAGTCCAAATTACCGCTGGCTGAATTGGTCTGTCTTCTTTTGCCTCTTCCTTACAGACCTGTCTACAGGAACTGAGGAAGCAGTTTCCAGATAGCCACAGAGTGAAGCGATTAACGGGCATGAGGCTGGAAGCTCTGGAAAGGTAAGCATTGGGGGAGCTGAAGCTGCAAAGAGCGAGGGAGACAAGAAAAGCAGAGCTGGTCCTGTGTGATATATTGGGACGCGAGGGAAGAAAAAGTGTTTGCAGAACCTAAGTGGTACAGTGACTAGGGTGTGTTTATGTACAGTACGATGTGTTTATATTGGATCAGCCAGGATTCGTTGTGGAGAAAAAGGGAATGGAGAGCAGAGATTGAGCCCTGAGTGCTCCTGTGGCCCTTTAGCTTGTGTCAGGGATTCCCGGGAAGGAAGCGGTTGGATCCCGCTGTTATTCCAGGGGTCCTTCGGTCGTTTTTGGTTTCTAGGCTATTCTTTCCTTATTTTGCTGCTCCTCACCGCTGGGCTTTTTTTTAACCCCCCTTATTCTCAATTCACTCTATTTTTATACTTTACTGTCTTGTTTTGGTCTCTTTTCTTCAAGAAGGTCTTAGCCCTGTAAATGCTGACCCACTGGCAGCTCAGAGAATGGAGCTGGAGGAAGGAACACCAATGTCGAGCTGCAGCACGGACATTTCAGTTTGTTTATTCCTCAGTGAGGACCACCTCTGCTGCTTTATTGGTTATTTCAGTTTATGTGATAATTGAGAGAAATTGCCTCGGCACTGTCAGATTAAATACACTGCACAGTAGGATCTAATTGGCTGCAGACAGAGCTACACTTGAATGACACAACTTCAAACAGTACAACCGTTCCACACACACACACACACACGGTTCTTAAATAAATAAAGCAAATCAAAGTGGCTCGTGAGTGGTTGCCTGGTGCCATCTGAAATCTCCCAAAGTGTGGCTGAGTAATAAAGTGAATGTGAGGGAAGCATCGGGGCTGGAAATGGGGCCGTGCCTTGCTAATGGGAACCAGAGTTGCCGCCGTGTGTCGCAGACTGTGGGCGGGACGGTTCCTGATCGCATTCATGGCTCTGGCTGCCCCAGCCTTAGCGCTACAGTTGACGCGATAGAAAATCTGGTCAAGAATTGCACCTTGGCCTCTGGTTTCTTTACCATATTATTGAGTAAAATAATAAAAAGAAAAAATTGCACAAATACAAATCTGAAAAAGGTGGAATACATCTGTATGGAGACGTTTTTAAAATAAAGCTTTGGAGGTTCTACAAAGCATTGTGAGATGTTTGAGAGGCATAAATATTTTTTACAAGGGAAGTGTGATCCATCTCAAGCTTTAGACAAAGTGGAGATTTATAAGTCAAACCCATAAACGTAGCATTTGGATTTGTTTTAAAGCTAAATCAAGCAGAAATGTTGCATGCAGCAGTAAAAAACTGGTTTCATCTGTTCCTATTGTGTTCATGACTGGTGTTAGTGAAATAAGCCTGTCACAATGTGAGCTGTGGGACAAACAGAATGAAATCTGTTCAGCCTGACTTTAATCAGTTGTCTGCCGCGCTGTATACACAAACTTGATTCTCTTGAATTCGTTTCCCTCCGCCTAATTTCGTTCATGTGGGGGATCGTGATTGGCTGCAGAGCTTAACTCTGTCTGTTTCTGTTTGTCCATAAAGGTACGATGACGCCAACAAACATTACGATGCCATTCTCCAAGAGGACCCCACCAACACGGTAGGAAGCCCGCCTGCTTAGCGGCTCCGCGATGTGGTCTTGGCTTTCTTGAAGAGCTTTAAATCTGTCTGACTTTGGTGTTAGCGGTAGGAGTTCACCAAGTTGAGGTCTTTGGCCTCTCTGCTCTCAATCACGGTTCTGATCAGCCTATCACGCTCAGGCAACCGGAGACTGATTAGGGTACGGGGCTGGGTCATTGGGAGGTGATTCATGATCTTAGTCAGTGTTAGATATGTTTGGAAGTGAAATGTTAATAAAGGCCGCGCTCTTTGAAGGTGGTGATTTATCAGGCCTTTTAGAGTCCCTGAGTTCATGATCCATCTTCTCTGTCTGTTTTGTGGTAAGCTGCTAACTGAAGTTATGCAGAGAGCTACTAAACTTTTTGTCCTCTGCCTTCAGTTCACAGTCCATTACTGGGAAGACTTGCATGTTCGGTTATTGTTCTTCATTCCCACATGACTCCACATATACTTAATATACCTGCTCGTAATTGTTCCCATGAGTGCTTGTGGCTTATAGAGGGGATTTATTTGAAAGGGTTTCAAAAAAGAAGTGTTGATGTTTACTCTGCCCTGCTGAGAAATTGCCATTTATACAATGGACACAGTCAGCTATGTGCTCAAAATATAGTAGTTACAGAATATTGTTAATCTATTTTTCCTACACCACTGGCTCCTGTGGGGTCAGAAAAACACTTTATTTTACCTTGCTAAGTAGATGTTTCCTAATGCTGCCTCACATCCTTCTGTTACCCCAAAGCTCGACTTCATTAAGGTTTTGTTGCTGCTTTAAGCTTTCTGTGTTTCCCCTGATTTACATTTTTAAACAGGACTATGGGCTATGAAATATGCTCCTTTCTGAAGCAGATTATCACATTGTGTCTAAAACGCAGGCAGAGTGATTCAGAGTTTATATTCTAAACAGTCTTTACGTCTTAGTCTTGGGATTAGTCTCCATGTGAATATTTCAGAGAATGTCAATTTTTATTATTTTCTTAACTTTGATTTCCAGAGTCTGTCAACATTTCCAGATCGGTCATGTTCCAGGACAATTTGAAAGCTTAAAACAACAAAACCATACTTGGTTCAGCCTTTCTGTTATCTGCAAAAGTCTCGCTCTCTCTGCCTAAATGAACTACTGGCATGTCTCAACATGTCATTAATACCTGAAAAGTGTTACCTTAAGTCATTAAAAACATACATTTCACTTCCGACTGGATCTGCAATAAAAATAAATGGGTAAACCTTACCTGGGTGTTTTTTTTTTTTTTTTAGACAGGGGTAATCCTGTAGATGTTAAAAGATAAAAATAAAAAAGATCAAGAATCTTTTATTGCCACTGCGTGTTACCGTGGATTGAAGGACATAGGATTTGATTACATCTGTTTAAAGGAATGCACATGTTTTACATGCTCTCAAACACCTTAGGAACAAACACTGAAAGGATCCCTTACCAATATCTTTGTCTATCTTTCATTGGCAGCACAAAAAAGTAATAATTGATCAATTAAGTTTGCTTCCAATTAATGCTCTGTTACTGCGATAAATGTGGCATGATGCGCTACATCCCTGCACTGTTTTGACAGTGGGAGTGGTGATTTCAGTGACTCCCATGGCACCGCACCACCTAGAGACTGCCTCGGAAAGGGAACGGTCCATTTCCTGGTCTTTGCACGCCGGGGCCTGCCACCCTTTTAGGTTTAAGCTGTCAGTCACATCTGGGACTGGGAATGGAACAAAACACACAAGTATGTTCCCTGGGCCTGGGATGTTAACTTTCAACCTTCCTCCCACAATGCTTTCCCTCAGCAGGGGTATTAACGGCGCTTGGTGTGAAGATAGAATGACCTCATTTAGGCCACCTGTCTTGGGACGGGGACAGTTTGCTCCCTCGCCGCTCTCCACATAGCAGGAGATTGTGCCGGAGATGGGTCTGAGAAATGGCGGAAAATTGGCAGCTGCAAGGAAGACTTGCGAGGCATCCCAGCATGTGAAGCAGAGATTGGAAAGGGAGCTGTTGTAATTACAGACTGTGGAATAGATGTGGTACACATTAACCAAAATTGTTGAATCAACAAAAATTGCTCAGGATTCTTTCTTTTTTTTTTTTTTTTTTTTTTTTTTTTTTTTGCCGAGGAGCTTTTCCAAAAAACGTTTCAATCTCTTAGACCTTCCACTGCTCGCTATATTCCTATGCCTACATCAGTCTGCTGGCCAAATCTTTGTCTCTTTGTTTTACCTTCTGAGAGGATTTTGCCCACAACATTTGCCCACAAGAAAATAGCAGATTAGTGCTTTGTTTAACATTGAGTAAAACCACGGATAATATTAATATTACATTTTACTGCGCTCGTAGCATTTCTCCAATCATGCTTTAGGTCAGATGATTCCTGAGGTTTATCCACAAATGTCTGGAACTGAATTTATTCCTAGACAAACATGTATTTGCATTGTCCCTTAAAGATTTAAAGAGCGAATAAAACAAAAATCTTGGCTTATGGCTTGGAGTCTTTTTTTTTATTTAATTTGTTTTATGAAGATGTTCTTTTTCTTGTGTGCTTCTGTTTTTTTTTTCTTTAGGAGGCTAAAATATTGCCTGTCAGATGAGGTTGCAGTCTCTCAGCAGGTCTCTATCCCATCTTGATGGATAAGTGGATTTTGCTTGATGGTAGTGTCAGACGAGGCCCAAATTTACAGTCCCGTAGACATGACTCATAACCCCCCTCCCCCCCAATGGTTTCAGTTATTACTATGGCAGAGGAAGCCCTACTCAATCAAGTGCCAGTCCATAAATAAGGTCGGGTTGTGGCAGGGCAGGGCACTGCTAATGGAGCAGCAACCTCCCGTTAAGCCTTTTCCCTTAGCATCAAAAGAAGCAGGAAAAGGAGATGGCGGGTAGGGGAGAGTCAAATATTTGGAAAAGTCAGAGCAGCAGGGGTAATTCTTCCTAATGCAGATTGATGAGAATCTAATCCACCTTAAGGTCAGTTCAGCTTCAAAACGAAGCGGAAAGCAATTTTCAGCTGATGCGAGTCGGGCCTGTGCAGCTGGAGATGCGTGCTGTGCCGGCAGGAAGACGGGCGTTGGGGTTTGGGGGAGTGTGCCATTTTCCCCACTTGGTAAGAGGATGAGTCACCACTTTATCTCAGCCACTGAGCTCATTCCAGCTACCAAACACTGACTCATAATGTGTGCCCATCTCCTGCTAGACATGGCCACTAACCCTTTCCAATTACGCCTCCGTAGATGAATATTCATGCTAGTCTCACATTCATCGCATTATAAAACATATCTTGTAAAATCTTTAATGTCCACAGCTGTTGTAAAGCAGCAAGGGTTTGGCTTCTCTTCTAGGAAGTGTTGTTTGTTTAATAGTGAAGGTTTCAGAGTTACAGGGGTGCCCTAAAAAGATGTAACTCTCAGGCTCACTCAAGCTTTTTACCCCCCGCACGGACACTTGAGAGGGGATGTTAATCCTGTTTACTCTCTCCTCTACAGGCGGCAAGGAAGCGCAAGATTTCTATACTGAGAGCCCAGGGGAAGAGCACTGAAGCCATAAGGGAACTCAATGAGTATCTGGAGCAGTGAGTGTTCAGCCATCCCTCCTCTTTAACTCCTTTAGCTTTTATTTCAATTAAAAACCAGTCCACTTTCAAGAAACGGACAGCAAATTCCCACCTTTATTATTGCTGTTCGGTTAGCATCGGCAAGATTACATTTATGTGTTTGTTTGAAAGGAGGAAGAACGTAACTTGTCTGTGTCTTTCCAGGTTTGTTGGAGACCAAGAAGCGTGGCATGAGTTATCAGAGCTCTACATAAATGAACATGAGTAAATATATTTTTGTGGTTTCAATAGAATTTGGATTCCTGCTTTTGAAAGTGTTTTCTTCACAACCTAATGTAAAAATACAGCTGTTGAAAATGAAGCTGCAGGATTAGCTCTGTGTGTTATTACTAAGAGTTGTCTAGAAAGAGATGGTTCGTGTAGATGTGGTTGATTAGGCTTCAGAGATGGAGAAAGGTTTGGGTCAGCCTTATTTATGAGTTCATTTAGGATAGTAGATGTGACTGCATGGCCCAGTGTCCACTGATGTTACAGTGAGTTTCTCACAACTCTTAGACTGCACTTTACACCCACTAGCTTCATTGTGTTTTAGAATTAAAATCATCTTTATTCGGCCCATTATAGACCACAATCAAGGATTTTATATATATATTTTTGGGATAAACCACAGTGCAAAGTGCATCATTTTTCAAATGGAATGAAAATGATAGTGTTTATGAGAAAAGGGTGACATGCATCTGTATTTAGCTCCATTACACCTAAATACCCCCCCCCCCCCACACACACACACAAACAGTGTAACCAATGACCTTCAGATATCACCAAAGTAACAGTACTTTTCTTCAGGAGAGACGAGGGAGGTGGGCTGAGTCGATGGAACAATAGACGGAGCGAATTATGGGCCTAATCTGAAAGAAAAGTAGTTAGAGGCTCCAAAATGCTGGAGAGTTTGGGGGGAGGTTTAGCAGAACAGCCTCTCTAAATGTACAGCCACTACAATGAAATGGTTTAGGTAAGAGTTTATGGTTAGCGCAGCACAAACCGCGTCCTGTGTGAAAGGCGAAGATGGTTCCAGAAAGGCTGAATACAAACGCACACGCTACGCCTGGGGCCTTTGCTAACCTGTACAATTACAACCCGTTTAAACTAAGACACCATATAAGCGTTATATCCAGATGGCTAATCCGCAGAGTCATTGACAGACTATGAGCTCTTTCTATTATTGCTTAGATTTCCCCTCAGTCACTGTTCTGAAATAAATACAGAAATAATCCTAAAACCAAATAGTAAATGTAAAAATCACAGGCTTTGTCCCAAACTACGTTCTAACATTCAAACCCAGAGAAGAAATTTCAGTGGGTTAAATGGATATCTGGTTCTTTCAGCAAAATGAACATGTCACATAAACATTATTAAGGATCTCTCGAGAGCTGTTGGATGGCCACAATAGAAGGGACTTAGACGCCTAACTCAGCCAGAGGTCTGAATAGAGTCTTGTCCGTGTTTGTCACATAAGAGTAGTTTGATAGGATTTCAGCCCTAAGCCCCTTAAGACTCCCCGGCCTCCCACTGATGAATATATGCATGCGCTCAAGACGAATTTCCGGATCAACAAAAGCATTGTTACAAACACATGAAATTATCGGTGTCCGCTCGGCGATGGCTGCGACCGTTTGAAGGTTCAGAGGTTAGTGGAGCAGTGTCTGCGGTTTTATTATGTCTTTTCAGCGCGCGTTTGTGTAGACACTTGTCTCCGTGGTTGCTCCGGTACGAAGGTGGCGGCGGCAGGAATGCGTTGCACAGTCAGACGGCTACTTATTGGATATTTGGTGCTTTTGTCTGGGAGGCTTCATGGCTGTAGCAGCCAGAGGAAATCCAAGGGTGAGACCATTATCTGCCAGCTAATCCCAACACTTCTAATATCACACCATTCACTCCCACAGCCCCTTATCTACAGGCGTGTCAATTTCTTTTCATTCTTTTCTTTATTTTGGGTTACAAACTCCCTGTTTCCCCTCCTCCTCCTCTTCCGGGACAGCCGGGCATTATCACCAAGGCTTTCCAGAGGGACCGAGCAGGAGAGCACTTGCTGTGAAATTCCCAGGAGAAGGTGGTGTTGCTCCGCCCTCCCCCTCGCGGCCAGAGAAAACACAGGTTGTTTTTGAATTGCGGAGGAGAAATAAACTGTCCTCCCCTCAATGCTCAACGCCCTGGGAGCTAATAATAAAGCAGAGCGACGTGCCTCTGCCCCGCTGCTGTAAAAGTGGTAGCACAAGCACCAACACGCTAAGGATGGAAATGATGTTTTCCAAGTTGTTAAACAAGCAGTGATGTTTGCAACGGTCTGTTATTTGCAAGTATTGCTCTGAGTCGCTCCCTGATTCAGAGTTTTTTTTCTAAATCAGTTTCTATCTTCTGTGCTGCGATTGTGTGGTGTTAAATAGGGAGGAAAGCAACTGCTTGTAGTTTTACCAACCCTCCAAAAGACGACAGTCTCGCCCATCGTAGCGGCTACAGCCCTCCTTTAGCTGCCTGGTTAGGAGTTAGTTTAGGAAGCTATTTTAGGGAGCAGGTTGGTAATGGTGGAGTTTAGGTGGCTTAGAGGAGGAGTACAGGGGGTTAGGGTTCTGGATGCGGTGCAAGATTCTGCTTGATGGCTGACGGGGTGAGCTCTGATGCAAGCCACGGCCTCTGCACAAGCACATCTGAAAGTCTTTACGGAAAGGAAGTGGTAATTGTAAGCAGCCCCTCAACCCTTGAAGCCCTCTGATCTCCCCTTCCACTCAACTCCTTCCCAATGTTTATTTCTTTCTGTGTCCCAGCCTTCCTTCCCTGGTTACCCTGCTAATCTTTCAACTGGTTACAAGGGAAGATGTTAAGTAGGCGGAGAAGATCTTCATGTTCCTTCGTTTAGCGTTTGAGTCACGGCTCCCTTCATATCCCATCATCTCCTTATTGTTCAAAAACAGTGTAAGATATTTGATAGAAGGCATTAGTTGAAAGTCATTTGAAGTTCTGTGAAGTGGAATTTATGAAGAAAAGAGGAAAATCAGCTTGTGAAATATATTGAAGTTTGATTGTAAATGCTTTCATAGAAAAGCTGCGCTTGTCTGTTTTTTTCTTGTGGGTCACCTAAAGCTTGCCTGTAATTTGTTAACCGCACAGACGTATTCATCTTTTCAGTTATTCATTTTCAACGAACACAAGAGACGCATTATCAGAATTTTAAGGCCGATTTACTATCCTTGATTTTGTAAATCTTTGATCTGCTGCTACCTATTTTGCTTTAGGAACTATGATATAAAATGAAGAACATCCCTAAGAATAGTTTTTCAAGCTGTCCTCTGAGCGGTCAGCTGTTTTCATTAGGATCAGAGGAGACTTTGGCCTGCATGTCTGAGAGAGGGCTACGTCCGCATCTTTGATATGGGGTTTGAATCCCAGTTGCATCAGGAAGGGCATCCGGCGTGTGCAAGTTGTAATGATTTGCTGTGTCGATCCCTGACTAAAGGAGCAGCCAAATGGACTCACATATTAGCAATTGGCAAAGTTAGCATTACCAAAACAGCAGTATCTGTGTGTGTATTCTAAAGCAGGTGGTCCCAAACTTTTCAGCCTGCAAAATAACAGTGCTGGAGACCAGTGACCCCCTTTTGGCAGGTTGGGGGTTGGTGGCGGTGTCATAAAATTATTAGAATAAAGTAGTAATTTTATGAGGACTCCAAAAACCGATGTCTCCTCCTTTGTTAAAATGAGGAATATTGTGAAGTAATACTTTGGTATTGGTTTCACAAATGTGGAAATACTTAAGATTTTTAGCAAATCAGCATCAAATTATTAGTAGTATCAGGACTTTAGAATGATTATTTTACAACTTTAGTCTGGTAATTCTCGTAATTTACAAAAGAAGGAAAAGAACGTATTATGGCCGTTGCTGACTAAAACAAATTATAGAAATGGGCACAGAGGAATAAATTCCCACGAAAGAAACAATAAAATTTTGAGATTAAGTTAACATATTTATGTGAATAAACTGGGCTTTTTTCTGATATTGAATGGTCTCAAATGTTGTAGAAAAAATATTTTATCATGACCAAAGGCATACATTTACTACATTAAAACAAGTATATCTTTGACATTGCAAAGTCAGGAATTTGGATCATCATTTGAATTATCTTGAGTCCCCTCGAGGCGTTCCGACCCGCTCTTTGGTAACCCGTTCTAGAGAATAACGATCTTAACTGAGCATTCCAAGAACCTGCAAACATTTCAGAATCCAATACATTTCAGCACAGATTGAGTTTGAAAGGTCAATGGGATAAAATGCAGCTCTACTGTGTTCAGCCTTCCTGGTCTCTGTGGAAAATCTTGCTCTCTCTTGCTCTGTTAAAACCTGAGTGCAGCACAGAGATGTCTCTGCATGTCACAGGAGTTTCCTCCTCTTAACATTTCTGTGCTTTATCCAACGGCTAAGTTTGAGTTTTCTTTTTTCAGTTCTTTTTTCAGAGTGCTGTCATTGGTCAGCTCCAGTCCAGTTAAAAATGGTGATTCCGGTCAAAAGCTGACTTCTCAGTGCATCTCTAATCAGCCCAACTCACTTTTTTGAAAAGAAAACTTTATACCTGTAGTAGAAATTGGGGTAGATTGGAGTTTGTCATTAGACCAAGTGTGTCTGCTATTCCTGTGATGCTGACCTCACCAAGGTAGCTAATGGCATCAAAGAGAAGCACAAAAACTAAACAGACATAAGATTGATCCCAAGTGTTGTCAAGGGAGAGAAAATCATCAGAGGAGATAGCTGAGAAAGGAAAAGCCTGATCACCCTCTGCCATGACGCTGTAAATACGTTGTATGTCTGCTGCTTGTAAATAGATTTAAATCTCCTGTAATGGCTATTAAGATTTAAATCCTTAAACGTATGGAATTTTAAATGTGCTTCAAGGTTGCGTAAACCAGAGGATGACACATCTGAGCCGTATGTATCGACTTACTTTCTGCCTTGTCATTTCCACAGCTATGGAAAAGCTGCGTTTTGTCTGGAGGAGTTGATGATGACCAACCCTCACAATCACTTGTACTGTGAACAGTACGCCGAGGTGAGTTCATCATCAAACTTGGGGCCAGGCAGACTCTAACAAGTGAGGTTCTGTTAAAATGTTCTAAACAATAAATATACTCTAATGGTATTTTCATTGCATCTGAATCAATTGGTCCCAGAGCCTGAAGCTAACAGCTTGTCTGATATGGGCCTAAGCAAAAGATCATTTATGGCACGCTGCCTCCTCCCTTTTTCTGTCTAAATCTTCATTGTAAAAAATAAAACATCCAGTGCACAACTGCCAGTGGTTTATGGATTCTTAAAGTTGCGTTCAAACCATTGTAACATTTGTGAGGAAGTTGATTTTTGGCCAGTTCAAGTCTGCTTTGGTCATAGCTCCTCTTAGACTACTGTTTATAGCTTCAGTCTAACTAATCAAGATTTATACTAAATAAAGACACAGAGAAACTTACTGCAAGTAAGATAATACCTGCTTATAACCTCTTAACCAAACCTCACTTCAAAATCTCTAACTATCCCTTTAAGGGCAACTATGGCATGAAAGTTAAACCTGAATGATGGTGCTTTTAAGAAGCAGGACCACTTCATGTCATTATATACTGTAGACTGAAAGCAGTCGTGTTTACTTAAGGTGCTCATTTATTGCTTGTTCAGATGTCATGGTGTCATTGCTTGAGCTGCCCTTTTATCGGAGCCTTTATTAATGCCTCCTCTCACAGGTGAAGTACACTCAGGGGGGGATGGAAAACCTGGAGCTGGCCAGAAAATATTTTGCCCAGGCGCTGAGGTTAAACAACCGGAACATGAGGGCCTTGTTTGGTCTGTATATGGTGAGTACTGCCTTACTTTAAAGAAAGAAGCAATACAAGGAGAGAAAAGGGGGGGAAAAAAAGAACAGCCGAACCATTTTTGTAACCCTGCGGTTTGTCAAGGTTAAGGTTGGCCACAGTGAGAGTTAAGTAAGACCGTGTGTGTGTTTTTGTGGGGGGAAACAGAAGGGGCTCTCAGACAGGTCAGCTCGCTGCTGACTCAGACAATGAACCCCAGCTTTGGAAAAGTCTCCCCCTTCGCAAAGGCTTTATTTAACCAAAATCTGGCGTTGGTGATGCTTTATGTTCTATTTAGATAAACTACTGACAAAGTAAAAAAAAAAAAAAATATCGCAGAGAACAGACCGCCCTCAGAAGGTATTTTGTCTTTGGCAAATTATCCAATCAAGGGCTGATTTGATTGCAGCCCAGGCCGAAGCTGCCTTCCATCGGCTCATTTGTTTAAACAGGATGTTGTCAGCTATTGCCAGGGAAATGCATGTAAGGGAGACATGACATAAAACACAAACATGCA
Source organism: Fundulus heteroclitus (assembly GCF_011125445.2). NCBI lineage: Eukaryota > Metazoa > Chordata > Actinopteri > Cyprinodontiformes > Fundulidae > Fundulus > Fundulus heteroclitus. The sequence continues at coordinate 9,490,984 of NC_046363.1, read as the reverse complement.
GGGAATAAAAGGTGCAGAAGGGAAGCAGGCCTCTCAAAGAGAGCTCTAGTGTTTTTTTTTTCACTTTTCTACCCCGGGTTTCTCCTGCAGCCCACATCTTGTGAAACCTCGCAGAGGTGGTGGCGGCAGGTCCATGAGAAGGACACGTTCTATTCCAAGACATTTGTCTGTGTTGCGCTCAAGCTAGTCATGTTAACGACCCAAAGCAGTGCAGCGGTCGGTGGTTTGTTAAGGTCTGACGGGCCACATGGGAATCTTGGCTGGATTAACCGTCAGAATTAAAGCATCTGGGGTTCAGCCTTTTACTAACGTTTGACAAGAAAGAAATGGTCACCCTCCTGAGGTGGGTGAACTCCAGTGTGGTACTGTGGTCCTGAAATGTCCTTGCCCTTCAATATGTCAGTCAACTGCTAGTGAAAATATAACAAAGTGGAAGCGACTAGGAACTGCAGCAAATAAGCCACCTAGGTCAAGTAAAAGAACAAAGGATGAGAAGATGTATAGTGTGTAGAATTATCTTTTTGCAGAGTCAAAAGCTACTAACTTCGAAACTTCATGTGGCCTTCAGATTAGCTCAGGAACAGTGAGATTTTACAGGAAAGGTTTTTTTTTTTTTAATGGGTGAGCAGCTACTTCCAGGCCTTACAACACTACTAAAGCACTCTGCCTCTCGCTGACATGCAGTCTGCAGTGAAAGATCGTTCCTCTCTGTTTAGAAATCCAATGGACCAGTTTGGGTTTGGCAGTTGCCAGGAGAAAAGCACTTACCTGACCGCAGTTTGCATCCATCGACCCATTGTCAATACCCGTTTATCCGTGCAGGGTCGTGGGCAGGGCTGGTGCCTATTTCCAGCGATCAGTGGCCGATAGGCAGGGTACTCACAGGACAGATCTCCAGTCTATCACAGGGCAACACCGACACACTCAGGATAAACAACTCTGCACACAGACACATATCTAGGGGACATTTCACGTAAACAGTTGACCTAAGAGTCATTTTTTAGCACTGGGAGGAATCCAGAGTACCCAGAGGGAACGCACACAGCGGAAGAACATGGAAAGATCCAAGGCTGGTTTTAAAACCCAGGATGTTGTTTCTTCAAGGCCCCTGGATAGCCCTGCCTGCACTGTGTGCAGCATAAACTTCAGCACATTGGGGATCATTTGGGGTTATGTCCCTTAGTTCTAGTGAAAGAAATTCTCAATGCTTCAGCAAACACAGATATTTTGGACAATTTTATGCTGATGACTTTTCTGGAACGTCGTGGGGATCACCCAGTCTTCTTCCACATCAGTCCACAAATTAGAGTCAATACCGACATCAGTGACCGAGTTTGGTATGGAAGAGCTTGATTGACCGGCACAAAGTCCTGACCTCACCTGGTACCACATCTTTGGCAGAATTAAAGTGGAGACTGCCAACTAGACCTTGTTCTCCAACCCCAGTGTTTGACTGTGGACAAAAGCACTGAAACACACTCCTGAACCTTGTGGAAAGCCTCGTTGAAACAGTTAGAGCCTAGAGTGGGCAGCTGTTAGAGTAAACAACGGATTAAGAGGGAAAAACTCACTCAAGGACATGTTTGTCAATGCAGACAAGCGAATGCTTTAGGTTATACAGCGTAGCTAAGGGAGTCTTCTTCACTCAGTGATGACTTCCACAATGAAAAGTGTTTCTTTGTAGGGCTGCACAATAGGAAAACATGCAGAATGTAACATTAATTGGTGAATGTTGCGATAACAATATGACTTTCAAGAATTAAACAAATGAAGAGTGTTAATGCCTTTCTGCTTTGGATTCATAACAGACTTAGACCCCATATAATGAGAAAATAAATAAATAATTTCCATCTCAACAAGGTTTTTAAAGGCATACCATGCAACATTTTTCAGTTAATTAATGTGCTCCATTCCGTTTTGGATGATTAAATTAGTCATTTCAGGTCGAACAAAGGTTTTCTCGGCCGCCCTGGTGGTCTGTGGAGGAAATACCGCACTAGCAATAGCGTACCGCGCACGTGACGTCACCGCCTCAAGAGCAACGCCCCTTTTGCCGCTTAGGTAGGGCAGACAGGTACAGAACGCCCGTAGCAACCAGCTATTACACGCACAACAGAACCACCGATATGACCGACTTTGCAGCCGTTAAACTTTCCTAAGACAATGTTCCAGGCGCACGGTTTACTGGTCGCACTGTTGAAGAACACACCAACCTTCAGCTCAAACGATGGCTTGAGTGTCGAGGGCTTAAAAAACCGGAAAACGGGCCGACTTGATCGAACGGTAAGCTTTTTTTTTTTTTTTTTTTTTTCTCTGCGCGGCGGTCATGGCGTCATCGGCCGTTTTTTTTGTTTGTAATCATTGTCCAGGATTCGGTATATGTTTAATGTTTGTCTTATTTGAAATGTTTTTGACTAAGCTATCCTGGTAGCAGGGTATCATGTTAGCGCCTGCTACCATGATAGCCTATATGCTATCATGGTAGCATATATAGCATATATAACATTATTAACATGTCGGCCACCAAAATATTCTTACCTGTTCACTACTTGATGTCGCTGGAATTGGGTCAGGATGTTCTTCGGTTGGGCCCTTTCCTCCGACAAAATGCTTGCTACATATGTAGGTGAATTTGGTAACTTTTTACGGGTTGAACTGTTGTGTAGGCCGACCGCACCGGTGTACCCAGCACACACATTTCTCCTTGGCAGTCTTGAAGAAAACATCCTTCATATGCGGCCGATCAGCGTACCTCGAGTCGCTGTTGCACGTTCCATATCAACAATGTTTAAAAACCATGGTCTTAGATTTGGAAAAAGCAGTCGTTTACCGAGTAAAACCAAGGGTAACGCACGTCTCTTTTACAGCGACACAGCGGCGGACTATACAAGCTTGCCCTACTGCGTGCCACGTGATGTGACGTCATCGCGACATTACGTTTCTAAAAATAGCTCACCTGCGGTACGCTATTGCAGGAGCCCTCGGCCCGCACCCACAGGCTAAGAAGTCTCGTGCAAGACCGCAAGAGTCAGTCTTGCTTTAGGGCAAGAACTCCATGTGTTTTTGCCCTGCCATTCACTATATGCACGTGCAAAAGCAACAACAAAGAACCGCGTGTTAACGTCAAATAAACATGCAAGCATATCGAGTTTTATTATTATTATTATTATTATTATTATTATTTATTATTATTATTACTTTATGACAGTGCACTTTTACTTTCGCCCTCTGGGGGGAGCCTCACTGGAAAATCAACCCCGGTTGCATAGTATACCTTTAACAAAAGAAAAATAGATTCTGGCTGAGGTTTCCTGTTTTGTCATCAAAATAACTCAGTTGTAGTTAAAGAGTCTAAATGCATTATACTTATACAATAGTGTGTTTTTGTGTTGCTGCCCTGGCTATCTAAAACACACCGGACCAATCACAGTGCGGTAGGCAGGACTTTACAGTGCATCACGCTCAGAGTTACCCATAATGCAGCAGCGCTTTTCTGTAACCTTAGCAATCAAGATACATGCAGATATCTTTGTTTCTTTGTGCCTTGGAAAATAAAGAAAGTACATGTGAGTACATCGTGTATCCCCAAATTTTTTAGACAAAGGCAGCAAAAATGGTTCAGTGGAGAGTTTGCTCGATGGCATGACAAATTATGAAAACATAGCCCGTCACTTGGAGTTTTTTCCTTCACATCATTAGTTACCCGATTGGTTCTATCCTGTCAACGCTGACCCTGTTAGTCCCGCCTTTGAAATCGGGCCCTACCAGCTCCAGACTGATACACCACGTATACGGCGTATCAGTCTGGCTGGCCTGGCTGGAGATATTCATATTCTCAAATCTGCAAACTGCAATCTCGACAGGTGCAGGCAGTTCAGCGAAAGGGCAGAACACTTTCACCATCTCCGACCCTGTGAGTCAGTGTGACAGTGGCCTTGGCAGCACTGACCACAGTCGGGTTGTGGTTCAGTTACTGACAACAAATGCACGGGGATTCCCCTCCATAATGGTGTTATTCAGGGATAGCCTGTCAGGGTTGACATCATCCAAACTGAGGTTTCTCTTGAGTTGAAAAATAGAAACAAAGAAAGTGCATACTAAAAAATACAGAAGCCAAACCATTTTTTTTCCTCCTCCAAACAACAGGGCCAGGTTGATTGGTATGTAGTTAAAGTTTCAGCACACTGCAAGAGAGAGCTTTGAAGCGCCGGCCGCGTAAGCCTTCTGGGGTTTGCTGTGTGGAGATGATGGCAGGAACATGGGAAAGACATGGGATTTGTGGTCCAGAGGGGAGCTGTCGAGGCACAGACTGTGATTCACAAGGCACTGCGCTCACAGCGTGCTGGGCTTAGTTTTTTTTTTTTCTTTTTAGACATGCGAGGTCCTTTCATCACCAAGCATCAATGGTGTTGGAGAAATTAGGCCCTGTTAAGTGACAATTTACGTATGAAGCATTAAAGCGCTCACTTTTTCCTCCCCATAAATGATTTCCCCTGTGTCATCAGGCCAAGGTCTGTTTTTTCTCTTCATTCTGCCACAATGACTAGTGGAGTGGTGGATGGTAAGCGTGGTTGCACATTCATCTCAATTACGTTTTTATTGCTGTTTCACCAAGTTTTGATACAAGAACACTTCTTCCCCTGTTCTCTCCTTCACGTCTTCCTCCTGTTTTCTGCTTTTTTTTTCCTGCAGTCTGCAAGTCACATCGCTGCCAGTCCCAAAGTCAGTGCCAAGGTGAAGAAGGACAATATCAAATATGCTGCCTGGGCTGCCGCTCAGATCAATAGAGCCTACAAGGTGAGTATTGAGATGTCTTACCTGGACAGTTCCTTCCATTTTTTTTATCGGCTACTAAAAAAACAAACATATTTTCCACATGACTCTTTCAGTCCCCAGAAACCCCAGACTCATCTGTTGCATTTTAACTTTCTTCGGATGTTTGTGCACAATATCCAGTCATCCTAAAAACCTCTTTATTTGCATCAATTTGGAAAGGCACTCACGCTAAAGGACCCCGAAAGGCACAGTCTGCTTTCCTGGCTTTCACTTGCAGTACCGTTATACCAACCCTTGTGGCTTTCACGTCAAGGCACATTTAGTCTTTTTGTATTAAGTTAAGGTTGCAGCGTCTTCAAAGAAACGCATAATTATAGTTACCTTCAGAGATGAGCTTCTCATATAGCTGCAATCGGACCTTAGCAGATAATTAAACGGAACTGAAACATTTTCAGACATCTTAGGCTAAGTTTCATTTTTTCTGACTTGAGTTTTTCACATATTGTGTGTAAACCAGATCCCAGAACTAACTTTCTGCCTTTTGTTAGTTCATGCAGCACGCACTGGTGAACATGAAACCCAGTAAACCAGTGGTGACAATAGCAGGGAAGTTCATAGATTTCTTTTGAGACTTTAAAAGTAAAGGTTTGTGTATTCAGAGCCAGATCTTCAAAGATGAGGAGCACTAAATTGCATGGACAGAAACAAATGTGGGTACAATAAGTGGGTGTGTTGCAGGTAAACTACAAAGATTATGACCTTAATAGATAAGACGTGTCAAACCAATTGGGTCCGCCTCATTGAAAAGAGTAAATGACTGAGCGTTTGTGAGTTGCCGTAAAAGAAAGATGAAGTGTGCCAGTTTCTGAATGCGATGCCAGTCAGAAAGGGCTGTCATAATCTCTCCAGAAACCCAGAAAGCATGAAATAATTTTTGATGAATGGAGAACTTCTGCTATTTCCCTTTTGCTTTTATCAAAGACAATGTTAGTTATTATTATAAAAAATAAAGGGGAAAAGGGTTCAGCAGAAGTCCTGCAAAAACTACATCATGAAAATACAGAATACGAAACCTTTCTTTTTACTTTGCTGAGTGTAATTAGAAAATATTACAGCTGATAAATCAGATTTACAGAGGCAATGAAAACGCTCCTGTTTATCATTATTCCACCGGTTCATGTATCAGCAATGGTGGCCGTGTCATATGCAACAGCTGAGCTTCTCCACCGTACTGATAAATATTTAAACTAATAATAACGGATCTGTCCTGGTTGTACCCCGCCTCTCATCCATTCACTGCTGGACCCTGTACGGATGAGCAGTAATAGAAAACGGATGGATAACTGTGCTTCACACAAAACCCGTGTAAGAAATATGTTCTGCCTTCGTCAGGTACCTGCCCCGCAGGACGGTGGGACGGAGAGCTGTACAGAACCCGTCTGCAAAATAAAGCAGCTTCTGAAGCAGAAGAAAAACCTTTCTGTCCAGTTTTTTGTCTGCGCACGATTAACTAGAACTGTGTTTTTAATGAGTCATCAAAACGGCGAGGAAACCTGCTAACGTTAGGCTGGAACTACAGCAAAGCTTTACGGCGTAAAAACAGCAGCTGCAGCGGGGCGCGGAGTCATTTCAGGCTGGAGATGACTCCACTTTCTGACGACACACTGTGATCCGGAGGAAACGCAGTCTCTTATTTTACGGCACATAGATTTGTTTTAGAACTTCTAGTGAAGCATTGTGCTGGGAATCTGGATAAACTGCTGACTACCACTAAACGACTGATCAGGGATTGACTAAATCCTTGGTAGAGCATCCCTAGGACACATGTTAAAAGCTTGTGTAACAATAATACCAGCATTTAAAAGGTGACTTTCTGGTCATCCTTGTTGATTTCACCTCCTTTGCTTCATATGATTGCCTCTTCTTATTTTAAAAAGCCTCTCACTCAGTTCATTTGATTTCATTTTCTGCATCGGCGACGTGAAGCAGAGGTTTTTTGTAAAGAGAGCGCCGTAAAAGGACCCCATCTGAAAGTGATCAGCGGAGCTGGTCAGTAGCATAACCAGTAGGGCAGCACATGTTTCCTTGCTTAAATATTTTCTTTACTGTCTTGTGTGTTTGGGAGACGCTTTACCCACAGAGATGGAGCACATCTGGCTTTGGTGATGTCGGCTGTTTGGAGCTAAACAGCCTTGCATGTGTCTAACGTTTGTTTATTATTAAGAAAAATGACTCTGAGCTCAGAGCCTTCATTCTGTGCACAAACATTTAGATAAAAGCATAATGAATACAGTCGATCAATAAGTTTAAAGCAACGTTTTAAAGGGTTTAGCGGCTGAGTGGGAAAACACTGCTGTAGCCGATGTAAAGCTGAACATCACAGTAGCAATGATGAAGGGTCATCATCTACCTTCATCAGCGCCTTGCATTGCATACAGGAAGTCTGTGGTTGCAATGCCACGAAATGTGAAAAACGTTCAAGCGTTCTGGTATTTTTCTCAAGCCGCTGGATTTGTTTGAAGTTTTCAAAAGTTACATTTCAGTGTAATTTTTTTTTTTTGTGTGTGTGTGTTGCTTACGAGTCATCATGCCTCGCAGCACGTTCACCTTTTCCCACCCCCACGACGGGCGGGCTAAACGACAAGGTGCGAGGTTGTGTCCTTCCTCCAGTTTAATAACTCCAGAGCTTTTCTAAGGTAGCAGAGAGGTGGGCCTCCGTCGGACAGCTGCAAGCTGCCGGGAACTTGCGCCGGCTGATTGATGGCCCCTTTAAAGTGTTGTTCGTGTCAGTCGTCCAGTTTTATTACACTTCAGTACCTGGTGATTGTCATACCTCCGTGTGTGTGTGTGTGTGTGTGTGGGTGGGGTGGAGATGTCAGCATGAGGTCATAGCCGACTGGCACGTTTTCAAAAAAAACGCAATTACCCCAGTACAGCCGGCTGACAAGTAGAGGACCTGGAGATGCTGGACTTGAAGGTGTGTGTGTGTTTGTGTGTGTGTGAGGAGGAGGGGGGGTCAAAGCCACACTGCACGGGTTGGCCTCCTGCCCTAACTCTCCAAACAAATTCCCTGATTAGCTCCTCTGTCACGAACCACAGGCTCCCGCTGCCTCATGACTCTATTATCAGATGCTCCAAATAGATCTGAAGTTGTCTGGTCCGCTCCTTCTGTTGTAGAGGAGGGCAGGAGTTAATGTGGTGGTCTCACCTCAGGCTGGGCACATAATTGACCAAGAGGCCTGGGCTAATGGTGCATTAGGCAGCAAAGCAATTAAATGCACTGATCATTGCAGCTACACCGTCTCTCTCACACACATACACACACATACACATACACACACAAACGATAAATCTAGAAGAGTGAGTCACTCTTGGAAATTACATAGTCAATTTCCTACCTTCGCCAACTGCCCTGTCGAAGTTAGACTTTGGCAAAAAAAGGAAAGGAAAAAGTTTTAGCATGGAAATAACAGTATGGGCTAGGTTTAGGTTACACTCACTTCCTGTTTGTGGACTCGGAGGCGATGCCAAAGGTGGAACGAATAAACGTGTCAACTCAATAAAAGCAGTGCTTTTTTTTTTTATTATTGAAAAAGAGAATAAGCATGGCTTTCCTCTGCTGCTTCATAACCAGAACGCTTACGACCTGCTTGTAACTTTGCTCCTGGAGGCTGGACTGGTTGAAGTCGAGGGGAGACATGGAGCGCACGTTGTTATTATCCTGCATCCATTAGTCATGGGCCGATACGAGCTTCTCTGTGTATGAAAACGTGTTTCATATGTTTACGCTTTTATGCTTTTACTGTTTCAACACAAACTCTTTTACAGCCAATGAGTAAACCTTGAAAGTGATGGGACGGTGTAGTCAGCCAGCTCACCTGCAGTGTGCAGCGAGCAATGGAAGAGGGAAGAGCCCGCTGTTAATTTACGCTCCATAAAGCCGGAGAAAACTCCCATCAGTCTCTCTGGCGTCTCATTAAGAGGACTTAAAACCGCAGGAACAGTTTGATGGAAAACTTCAGAGGTTTTCTTGATATGAGTAACCGGTCAATGCCTAACATTGATTCACCCAATCAGGGTTCAGGTTGAGTATTTAAAAGGATTCTGTGCTACTAATTTATGTTCTGGGTTTTTTGCGGAACTTAACTAATCAAGAAAATGTTTGGTGTTGTTACATTTCAAGAACAAAATTAGAGTTTATTATACAAGAGAATTCAGCAAAAGGATTTAGTTTTTTGTGAGGTCGATTCCTTTGGTAATTGCTTGGAACTTCGTTAGAATTAAAGGTCACAACTGATGACCAACTCAAGAATAACCACTTAGCAAATAACTAGGTTTAAAACAGATTAAATCCTTTAAACCTGTAGAAGTTTCATCCTCCACAGAAGGAAACCAATGAAATCTAAAGGCTCTCCACGGATGTTTTACCCTTCATAGTCAAGCGTACTGTCGTCTACATTTCTTGTGTCAAATTCCTACAATTCCCACACTTTCTGCCAGTGGGACGAAGCGGTGGAACGGATGGTAAAACGTGTGATTACCTAGCTGAGTACCTAGAGCCGTTTCTTTTCCAGCAGGCTCCCACCTGTCAGTGAGAACAGAGGGGGACTGTGATGCTGCGCGTCCTTCTGACCGCCTGCTTGGAGCAGCTCAGAGTATCAAGCTCGGTGTCACATGTAAAACAGTTTGATGTAAAGACTTCTTGCCTCCGAGAAGTTTATAGTGTGAAACCACGTATGCGGGGGTAAAAATTGCAGACTCCGCGCAGACAGATATATGTGGGACCTTAAGGTTTCAGGGAAACTGTCTCTAAGCACGGGATGAGTCATAAACCCGTGTGAAATGGGTCAGGATATCAGAGTGAGCCCCAACTACACGTCCCAAATCTGTTTGGTTGTGAGATGAAACTCCTCCATGGAAAAGGGTTCATGTTTAACATTAATACTAAATTCTAGACCTGTTTGGCCCACATAAAAGTGTTTGAAAATAATTTACGCATCATGCTATTTATTATAGTACATTTTAGTCAAGGACACACAAAGCTGCATCGAACAGCTTTGGTTTGTGAATGATCTATTGATTAGTTTGAAATAATCCGATTAAATGACTAAGCCCCTCCTACCCCCACCCCACAACAAGGTCATTCACTTCATTTCTTTTGCTTCCATTGTTTTTGCTACAAACTCTTGCATTTATTGCCCCAGACAAAAGAACACAGAGATGAACACATTCAATAATGTATTTTGTATAAAGTGCCACCTCCAGCATCACTAAAACACGTCAAATGGAGCTCATATTTTTTTTTATGATGAGAAAACTTCACAGACGGCATTCCGCAGCTTCTAAATAATCTACTGGCTTTGTCTTTAATGTCGGCCTCATCGGTATCCCCCGGCTTTGGTCTCTTCGGCCGCTCGTTGTGTTGCTGCTGTTTGCCTCCACAGCTCCGCATATCATCAGCCAACTTCAAGTACAACTGTTCTTTAGTCACTCCAGACTTTTAGAATCCGCTTTATTCGACGGTGATTCTGATGCCTCACCCGCCATGTTTGTTTTGAAGCAGCACCTCAGACAGAGCTGCCGGCTGCAGCCAGGAGACTCTCCCCACACACAACAATCAGGAGAGCAGTTCCACTAAAAGATGATATTGATCGATTGTTCTGGCCGACGTCACTGATTGCGTGGATAGTCACAGCAGCCCTCGGCCCGACCTTACTCCTGCATGTTATTGGGAGTGATCGCACTGAGACGTGCTTTCTGTCTGTTGTGAGGTTTGATTGGACAGATCTGTTCTATTTCTGGCTCCGTGCCTACAGTCAAGGAAGTCGTCTTTCCCTGACGGGTTTTGTAAGAGGCTGCGTTGCGAACTGCAGAAGTAAATTGGCTAGAAAGATTGTGTGCCTGTGTGCGTACGCTTGAGTTGTCTTGTACATGTTTGTGGTTATGATTTGCGGCACTTCCTGTGAAACAGTCTGGACGGGGCACAGACAACGGCGTCAGGGTGTTATGTACTCCTCTACCAAAGGCCATGGAAGTGGACTAATATTGGAAACTGTCCCCAAGCAATCCTCAGTCAAAAAAATGGCGCTTACACAACATTTGAACAACATTCGTTTAACTTAGAGGGGATCTTTCACTTTGCGCGGCCTATTTGCCAACTCCAGTGACTCTAGTTGATCATTTCAGCTTCTAGCTCTTTGGGTTTCAAACCGGAAACTAGGATGTTTTCACTCAGTTGGTGAAGCTTACCGCTGGGTGGAAGAGCCTGTCAGTGGCCCCGTGAAGCATTTTAAAGTGTGTCTGATTATGTTGGGGTTTTTTAAGTAAAAAATGTAAATGGCTGATCTGTTTTTTTTTTTCTCTCTCTCCCTCCTTTACTGTCGTACAGATGGCTGGTCGTGGGAACAAGGACAACAAATGCTCCATAAAGGCAGTGGAGGAGATGCTGGAGTCCATGCAGATCACCATGCCATAGACATTTCCTCATGTTAAGTTGGAAAAACATGGCAGCTCCAAAATCCTTGCAATTTGACCAGACATTCATCTTCAAGTGTTTTCTTCTTTTTTTCCCCCCATGTCTTAGATGATTAGATTTTTAACAGCCTATGGAGGATGCTCTCCATAATTTAGAACCGTCGGTAAACCAAGTTGTAGATAGTTACCCGGCTGTTAACCAGTCCCAGACTGGGCCCACGCGGCCCCCAGCCCGTCCAGCTTCTAACAGCTTTGGACTGTTATCCGTTAGTCAACATCAACATCAATACTGAGACAGGTGGACAACAAAACATGAGCGGCACACTACATGCTATTTATGATTCTGTGTGCTCGGCTTTTTTTGTTTTCAGAATTATCTGTAAATTAAACTAATAAACTTTTTTTCAAAGTAGAACTAACTGCATCTGAGTCTTCTTAAATGCAAGCAGCCCTGAATGTTTTTCTTGTGTTAGTTTAATTTCCTCCCAAAATAGAACAGGAAAACGAAAAGAAATAAAAAAAAAGGTGTCCTTGACAACTGCAGGGATACAGGGTACAAGTGTTGAAATTGTTTATTTTCCTGGTCCAGATATGTGTGGGGGAAAAGGATTATGGGGAAGTGCTTTCCTGGTTTAAGGGGTTAAAAGAATCTAAGTTTAAAAGGAAAAAAAAGGTTGATTTATGTGACATTTCATGATTTGTTACACTGCACAGGTCCTCTACATTTTTTTTTTTTTTATACATTGACCTCTGGTTTTTGAACTACTGAGAACCAAATCTTAAACACGAGCTCATTCAAAAATCAAGAAAGGTTTTTTTTTTGGTGTTTTTGTTGGTGTTTTTTTTTTTTTTTTTTTTTTTTAAATGAATTACACATCTAATAAAAATGTAAACGGTCACAAACTAGATTTAAAATCTCCACGACGAATAATCCAGTTCACGTTGACAAATCGACGTGTTCTCCATTCTGAATTGAAATTGATCGAGGCTAAAACCAACCTTGAAGTAGCTCTTTACCTACCGCAGCAATGCGTTGTTTCAGGATGTATGAGGCCTACAGACCGCTGGAAAACAATGTTATGCTCTGATATCCAAAATGTAATAAAAGCTGAAACTGTAGAGGCTCCGTCTCTTCCAGAAAGTTAACGTTTTAGTTTGGCCTCTGACTACTGCAGCAAGCCAAGAATGCCCTGCCCCTTGTTACTCGAAAATGCAGAGGTTCTAATCCATGCATTGATTATAGTAATGCTCTCCTCTTCCTTGGGTTACCAAGGAAAGGTTTTAGAGGCCTGTAGATGGTTCAAAATGCGGCTGCTCGCATCTTGACCAAAAACTGGGAAATACGAGCACATCACCCCAGTACTGACATCCCTTCACTGGTTGCCTTGTCAGGTTGGAGCTGATTTTAAGGTCTTGCTCACCTACAAGGCTCAGAATGGTCTGGCCTCTTCTTATCTATCCGACCTTCTGCAGCTGTACGTTCCACCCCGTGCTCTTCGATCACAGGGCACGGGTCTTTAAAAAGTCCCTAAGGCTAAAAGAAAAAACTGCAAGGGAGCGTGCTTCTTCCTTTCGTGCCCCAATCTCTGTGAGTCTCCCTCTAGACTTTGAGTCGGCATGTTCTGTGGAGATGCAGCATAATTCGATGCTTAAACTATATTGTTTTAATATTGGTGTTTCCCTTTATTTTGATAGGTTTTACCTGTTTTTAAATTGTATTGTTTTTTTAGTTTTTTTTTTTTTTACTATTTTTATCACCTACTGTTCAGCACTATGAATCAAAGCGCTTTATAAAAAAAGTTATTTGTCGGTGTAGACGACCCCTTTTTTTTAATGGAGGAAAGTTTATTGATGAGAATCCTGAATGACGGTTGGTGTCAGACGCAGGCCTGGTTTCCTTCTACATTTGGGCATTCGCTCAGATCGCTTCTGAATGGAGACCGGTCCAGATAATGTTCTGGGGTTGTTGTTCACCCGTGCAGAATTGACTGTTAATTCCATGTCTTTTTTTTTTTTTTTTTTTTAAGCCAAGGCAGTCGTCCATAATTTTCCTTTTGGACTGAGGAAAAAGAACTGTTGAGTTTATGTTCCTCTGACAGCTCCTAAGCTGACACAGGTCCCCGGCTCAATGCTGGTAGTGAGGAAATTCTTTCTCCCCTGGTCTTTAAGTGTATCTGCGTTAGCTCATGAGAGTCTGCCTTTGATTTGCCTCACCAATCTACCAGAACCAATGAAAGCCAGGCCATGTTTTACCGTCAACTGACCAAAGTTAGTTTTACAGGGAAGGGGTTCGGGCCAGAAGGCGCTGTATTTTGAAGAGTTGCAGGGTGAAAGCTGTTTGATTTGAAGCAGAGTTTAGCTTTTTTTTTTTCTCCCCTCTAAATGTTATATTTCCTATAAGGTCATGGATGAACTTGTAAAAGAGGAAGAAGACTTGTCAATTTAGGTCTTGATCAACATGAATAATTGGTACTCACCAGCAGTCAGGCTGAGGCAACAGTGCCCTCTGTAGTTTGGATTGAGATCTGATTTTGGCAACAACTCTGCCTGGAAGTTACAGCATTTGGAAGTGGGATAAGGTCATCAAGTTATGTTTATTTCAGCAAATCTGTGTCCCTGAGGATGAAATCACACACATCTGCAGTCAAAGAAATATGAATCTTGGTTTTAGTAAGTATGGAGAATAAAAAAATGAGCCCTCTGGTTACCACTATCCTCCCAACCTTGGACTCACTGCGCAGAGCTGACTGTCCGTTCTATTGTTGGTCCATATCTTAACAGAGATGACACACCCAATTAAAAGGGACAGCAAACAGAGTTGCCTAATCCAGTATCTTATCTTGTGTTTAGAGGATTCACTATTAGTGCCGTCTGTAATCCAGGATTCCCAGGAAGATTAGATCAAGGCGGGGGGTTTGCTTGTCCTTCGCTGCTGTGCACCGGGCAGACTAGAACAGGATTAGCCCTGGGATGATCGGCTTACTCTGAGGCAGAGCTCTGGCTGGTCAGCCAGGTGTTAACTCACCGGCCATCTTAGTCTAAATGTACCAGAATAACTTTGCCAGTGTTGTCATCCATCAGTATTATGTCATGATGATCGACTCTTCCTTTTCCAGGACAAGAGACATTTTAGGTAAATGTAATCTTTGTTGTTCAGGTTGATAACTATGGGAAATATACAATACCCGTCAAAAGTTTGGACACATTTAATGGCTTTTCCTTATTTTTCTATCTTTTCACATTGTAGGTGGATAGTAAAGACATCAAAACTATGAAGAAAAATTATAAATAATTATGTAGCAATCAAATTTGGAAGTGGCTCAAAACACACTTTATATTCTTTAAACTAGCCACCCTTTGTTGTGATGACTGCTCTGCAAAATTTCGGCATCCTCTCGATGAGAGTCATGAGGTCAGTCACCTGAAATGGTTTCCAGAGTTAGTAATAAAAATAAATACAAAACAATGAATGAGAGTCCAAACATTTTTTACTGATGATGCATGTAAATAAAAATCTTTGAAAAATACTTAATTAAAATGTATTTGTTCTCAGTCTTTTTTAAGTGCTTTACACTATTTGTTCTTTCCTCAAAGTTTGCTCAGGGGAAATGCATCCTCAGCTCATGGAGGATGGATCTTATCGACGGAGCCACCGGTTCTACTATTTTCTTTCGAGTTCATCATAGTTTGTGTTTTAATATCAGAAAACTTTGACTGACTTGTTGGGTGGAACCTCTTTCTGGATCAAGGTGTAGAAAAAGAGAAAATATTGAAAATATTATTTCTATGATGGAAATAAGAAATGTAAAATAGTACAAAATGAGACCAGAATAAAACACTGTAGAGGTGCTTTTCTCTAAATTAAATTGCAATATCTGTTATTCAAAATTTTATATTGGGAAAGTTAAACATAAATCTATAATCATATTTAAAGCATTTGATTCTGTTGATCACTTTATGTGGACATTAGAATGCTAAAAAAAAATAAAAATAAGTTTCCATACAGTCCTGCGGACAGTCACAAGCGGCCGGCACAATAAAAAAATGAAATTGCTAACTGCTAGAAAATATTACTCTATTCATAAATGCTGATGGAAAGTCGAGTGGAAGGAAAAAGTGTGCATAAAACGGTGCACAGGCAATGGGCCGTTGTTTAAGTTTTAGTAGAGACTCTCAATGTGCGGGCCGCAGCTGGAGGCGGTGCTTCAGAAACCGCCACACATACACATCAGGTGTTTATCCACTACTGAACCAGAGGCCAGGTCTCGGCCACTGCTACTTACCAGATTAGGGCAAATTTTGCACCGGATGTGAAAATCCAGCTCCCAAAGCCTTGAGGAAGAATCCAAGTTGCTTGGAGTCCAGTGAAAAGTTTCCACCTTCGGTCTTGATTTTGGAAGTCTCATCTGCACCAAAAGTGCTTCAGTCAAATTTAAGGGCGTGCACATTTATGATGTACGTTTATTGAACTTTGCTCGATTCGTTTTTTTTTTAACTGAACTGCACAGCACATATTAAACATGGATAAATAAAAAAAAAAAAAAGATTTTCATGTTATTTTTTTCAAACCAGTGTCTTTAGCCGCACTGTAACTGCAATCACCTGTCTGCTCACATCAACGTCTCGTGTCTAACTGCCGTACATGAAACAAGAGCAATGGGGATCAACGCATATTAAGCTTATCTGCGTACTTAATAAAGACTATGATCAACTCTAATCTTGGCTTGATGAAATTGTTCTTTGCACCGGTCCACACAGCAGTGGCCTCTCATGGAGGTGTACCATCACGTTCCCTCTGCTTTCACAAGTTGTATGTCATAGAACTAAAATATTGGAGGACACGTAAACACGCCCTGTGAAGCACTCACTAATTGGGGATCAAACACAGAACCCAACTACCTAATGGAAAGAACAGGGGTCATCAGAGGTGCTTTCTAATCACACGGTCAACCGAGCTCCTGCACCACAAAGCAGGGATACCCCCCCCCACTGCTATAAGCATAGGAGGTAATCTCAATGATTAGATGTGCATTACATGTGCTAACATTGTTTATTCTCAGTTGTAAATGTGGCTGTTTGGAATTCAAAACTTCTGGAGATTATTTCAATAAAGCTTTTACACAAAAAAAGAACTTTAACTGAATATGTTGCTACAGTATTTGAAAATCCGAACTGCAGAGAAATGCATTGTTGTTAGCTTGAATTGCTAACAGTGATTAGACGGTTCAATGAGCCGATCAATGAGCTAACCCCACTAGTCTAAGGACTTTGAACTGGGGCATTATTAAGTTAAGTTTGAGATCATGCCCAGATCCAAGTTCATACTGGGGTAAATAGCCCTGATCACTTGCTCCTTGTTCGCTGTCATCTGTTCATACTGGGAATTCACAAAAATCTCCCCAGATTTCGTCTGAGCACCAGTGAAGGCAGCGTAAGCATGGCTTAGAGTAATCTCTACATGGTTTCCCAGTACATGGCATGTCAAGACTGATATACATAATGCCTCAACATAATCAGACTCTGATGAAGCCTTTGACTGTAAAAAAGTTAAAGTCTACTTGTAAACGCAGGATTCAACTTGTGTTCAGGAGCTTTCATGTGTTTTCTCCACGAACAAGAACCGTCCTCCTGACAGCAGGGAGCAAGTCATCAACAGACTGCACACGCCTCAGTCATGATCAGCGCTCCCCTTCTGGGAATGAAACGAAACAAAAACAAAACTCAAACGCGGTGCTCTGAAGGGCTGTCATGAGGTCCTGTGATATTAAAATGCCAAGTGTAGTCTGTCCTATGACGGCCTGTCCAGCTGCTGTCAGGGAGCGACTTCATCTGAGACTAGAACACCTATGACCTTACTTTAAGGTTTTGAGGTGATTGCTGTAAGCCTGTCTACCCACGTCTGCGTCTGAGACTCGTTACTTCGGAGGAAATTAGGAGGTAGTTTTGAGTCTTTGCACTTTTGTGTTGACAAATGTGGCAGACAAATTACAAACTGCTTGAAAAAGAATACAGCAGTGAGAACACATTGACTAACTAGAAAAATTTGCATTTCCTGCGAAAATGCACTGTGAATGCAGATAGCTGAATGATTAAGCAAAAGATGCAGAAGATCTTTGAAGAAGAGAAAAAATAGCTGAAAAGCATTGAAGAAGTTGAAAAAGTTGAAGAATTTGAAAGAGTTGAAGAATTTGAACATGAAAGAACAATAGCTGAATTATTAGTAGAAGAAAAAACTGAGGGAAAGGCACCAAACATTTCCTAACTCATTCTAAACACTGAATCGTTTAACAAAGCATAAGTAGAATTTCAAACTTGAATATACTGTTGCCATATGTGGGCCTGCATTTCTAGGGAGTATAAGGGGTTTCGCCCCCATTGAAAAGCATTGGATGTTTGACACCTCCTAACTTGGAGATGCTTTACGTGACGAGGCCCAAACTTATTGTGGAGCATTCTGTATAAAGGAGGTACAGACTCTGTAAAGCAGAAGTTTGTCCGAGCTTCCTAGAGCTACTTCCAATTAGCAACATGCTAACCATTAGCCACTAACATGGTTGTGCTCAGGATCACCGGGTGATTGTACTCTGTCAGTTTGGTCCAAATCCTGTACTGGAAAGTGCCTCAAATAGGGGTGCTAATACTTAATGTCAGCAAACGTCACCAAAGTTCATGGGTCAGATTGGCCTCCTTTAGCAACTCAGCCTCACCACATCTGGGCCCAGAACTCAATATTTGACCAAAATGGTCAGTAGCGCCATTTCCCACAGTTGGGTGGTGCTGTATTGGCCAATTGGGTCGTGTCTGGGCATCATGCCAGGTCCTGTTGGAAGCAAAGGCCCAATAGGAAAGCATGTGAAATCCCAAATGGGACAGAAAAGTGACACATGGCTGAAAGTCACATGAAAATTTTAAAATGTTAAGAGGAAGTGACTGTGCGAATTTCAGATTCCTACATTAATCACAGCCGCTGCAGCGGGCGTCAAAAGTTGCCATTGTATCCTAATGGAGCTTCTCCCTCTGGCCCTCAGAGTTCCGTCGTCATGGAAACTCACTGACACACCTGCAGCGGCCAGTCTACCAAAGTGCAGAGACTTTGCTCACAATAAGTCCCATTGGATTATAATGGAGAACTTTGCCCCGAACAACGCTTCATATCTCCTGATCCCTAAATGGTAGAGACGTAATTTTTTCTGCGTTTAGTTCGTAACGGATAGGGGAAGAAGACTTGGTATCGGTTTTTGCTGGAAATATTTTAATAAAGGCGTAAAAAATTATGATCTAAAGGAAATTTTTAAGAAATGTCCAAAATCCTCTAAAAACGATCCCGAACAAATCGCTCTAGCTGAAAAAGTATAAGAGATATCAAAATAATTCTTTCACTGTGAGTATCAGCAGGCTTTTGAGGACTATGTTGCTCATTTTTATGTTTGTACAAAAATCGGTGTAGGCACAGCGACGATGTAAAAAAGTGGATCATGTGGAACAATGCAGCTCTAAAGCATTTTCAGGATTTTGCACATTCGCTACTCCCGAACAAATTGTTCCTGCGGAAAAACCGTAACAGTTATCCACAAAATTCCTTTTTTGTGAGTGCCAGAAGGGTTGGGACATTCATATGTGAAAGTCTCATGCCTGTACATCAAACGGTTTAGGAGTAGCAACGATGTAAAAACGTGTGATGTTTTGGATTTTCAGACGTCATTTTTCAAAACCGCTCCATAGGAAATGAATGGGGGAGGTTTCGGGTTTGTGTTGCTCTGAGGTGATTTGCGAAAAATCTATAAATGCTACACCAATGAGGGTTACATTTCCTGAATCCTGACAAAAATTCCTACGTTTTGATGTATAATTTATGTGGATAGGTTGAAAATTGAGCGAGTGAGAAGAAGTTGTTCGGAGATGAAGAATTTGTTGAATTTCTAGAGTGCGCACTCTATAACTGCCTCCTTGACAACCATAGCAACGCATGTTATTTGCTGAATTTCTTGAAAAGCTAAAATGATTTTAAGGAGGTACTATATGAAAATGGTAAAAGATATGAAAAAGCTGAAATAGACCATAATAGCTGAAAGATATCACTACATTTTAAAAGTTGAATGGCGTTTCTAGCTGAAAGTAGGCTGAAGCAGTAAGCTGTGAAAAAGCAGCTGAAATGAGCGGAATTTTAGTGAATTACATTCATTTCCTATGGGAGAAAAAAAGCTGAAAATTTGCAGAAAAAGCTGAATATTTTAAAAAGTTGAAGAGTTAAAAGTACAAAAAGACATAGCCATCCATTCCAGAAGAAGCTGAATAGTTTAAAAGTTGAATGGTTGAAATCGGAGAAAAATTGTAGGAGGAGAAGCGAATCAAACTTTAAACAGTAAAAACGCATTAGGAAGAATAAACACTAAGAAGAAGAAGAAGAAGAAGAATAAAGAATAAAGAGAAACAGGATCTCAAGAACTGTGAATGCCTACTGCATTCACAGTAATTATATGCCCTTAAGAGTTGGCCTCTGATTCCTGGCTTCCTACTGAAATGGAAAAATCAGTTTTACAGTTTATTATTTTGATCATTTCTTGGTTAAATTCTAATATACTTAGACTGATTAAAACATCCATGCATTGACTGGTGGCCATCTCCAGTGGCCATTGGATGAGAGGGGGGATGCGCTGTTAGTTAAATTGGATAATCTAGATTGCATTTATTCATAAGAGTCAGCTATCTCCTTGTCTGCCCCTCTGGAGGCCATGAAGGATAGAGCAACAACCAGACCATGCTGCTGTTGCAGCAACGTCACAAAGGTTAGTACTTCCTGATCCAAAACAACATTTCTAGCTTGCTAAAATTGGTGGACATTGATGACATTGAGATAGGATGAAACATTTTATAAGTTGCTTCTCACAATATAAATAATCATCAAGACAAACATGATCTGATGGTCATGAAATAGACCTAAATGATTTTCTAAGTCATTGGCTAATATTTAAAAACAGGTAAGTCTTGGTTACTGTTGCGGTCACGCTTCTCTAAGGAAGTGCAGCTTATTGCCAGGCCGCTACTTCGGCCACATCTTGGTGTAAGCCTGACAATATTACTTTTACAGAAGTGAGCTGGGAATCACATGTTGAAGCGTAAAATACGTAAGAATGCATTAACCCGTCCATTTTCAAACAGCTTATCCCTGTTGGGATCACAAGGGGTGCTGGTGCCTATCTCTAGCCGTCAATGGGCGAGAGGCGGGGTACACCCTGGACAGGTCGCCAGTCTGTGGGAGGAAGCCAGAGTACCTGGAGAGAACCCACACATGCACAGAGAGAGCATGCAAACTCCATGCAGAAAGACCCAGGGTAGGACTCAAACCCAGAACCTTCTTGCTGCATGGCAGCAGCGCTACCCACTGTGACACCGTGCAGCCCGTGCATTAACTGATGCACATAAATACACAAATCTAGACAGTGACCGTCAATTCTATAGTTTTAGGCAGGTTGGGCGCATCTTGAATTTATGCTTACTGCAATGAAGTCTAAGGATGGGTTGTAAGTTTTCAAGTTAAGAGCTCAAGAATGGTAGATCATGGCAACAGTTAATCACAGCAAAAGAAAAAATGCTGACCTTTTTTTCTTTGTGTAGACGGCTGACATATTTCTCACCAAACCAGTTGTAAACGACTTCACTGACGCCGTTCTCTATGTCCATAAGTGGAATATTCCATAGCTTAAAAAAGTCATGGTTAAATTTGGTCTTTGGCTTCTAGGGTTATAATAAATGCTGCTGACTTGACACATTTTGCGGATGGTATGAGCCACAAAACCAAGATAATTGAGTTGACTGTGCAACCGAAAAGCATCTGAGTGCCTGTACGACCCAGATGCTGTCATTTGTAGTCATTTTGGATATTATGTTCAATGAACATTTCGCAGGTGTTTAGCAGAGAGATTATTTTCTTTGAGGTATCTTTATGTTTCAAAACATCACTATTATTTTTATTTCAATATTACAATATTTTTTTATCAGTACAGGCTAATGTTACCATGCAGCATTTGGTCTAATTTTCTCTGCTAACGCGGTTCTCCGTCAACTCGCCCATTTGTCCCTTCCTGCCAACTGTATGTTCAGAGTAAAACACTTTATTCCACTTAATAAAACTGAAATTTTGCTTCAAATTGTTAAAACAACCTGCTTTTCAAGATAGCATTAATAAACACAATGCAGGGGCAGATAAGACAACTTTGAGTGGTCTCCTGGAATGATGCGAGACGAGCGAGCGACCAGTTTCCTCGTCCTGGTGTGGTGTACACCACTGGCCTGAACAACAGAAACAAAAGTTTCACTTTTCAGGTTCGGAATAATCCGTTCTGAACATTGACCGAGGTTGGTAACGTCCCCAAACTGAGGGAGTGAATGAAAAGGCAAGAGCACATTTATCCATCACTGTCTTTTTTTACGAGGAGAGGTTGGAGAGCGCTAAAGACGGATGAGGCACGCAGTGCTAAATCCTGGCCTGTCCAGTCATATAAGCAAGCCCGGTGATGAGATAGTGTTTTGGCAGTGGACAGAGACGGCCTGATCCACTCCTCTCTTTCTGGGAATGGGATGCAAGAGAGGCAGAGAGTTGGACCGGTGAGAATAACTCGGTCCAATAACACCTGACACGGAAATGAGAGCTGCAAGAATGTAATTGCCTCTGTCGCCACGCAACTGGCCACCCAGGACTCACCTAACAAGCGCACATTAATCTGCTGGATACGAGCTTTTGAGCCAGCTGACTTACCTTTGATTATGTACGCCACATTAAAAAAGGCAGTTTAATAATTCTGGTTTGTTTGCATAGAATTGCTTGGCTCATGATGTGTTTTTTTTTTTCCTTGTGGAAATAGATTTTTTGAGAAAAGAAGAGGCAAAACAAAGCAGAGCGTTGTCTAGATTTGCGGTGGACTAATTGCAAAAAGCTAACTGTATCTTTATAAATCATCAAGCTCAGCGCATTCATTACATTTAGATTTTTCTTCCGTAACAAAGAGGTGTGCTGGTTAAGTGGAGAGGCAATGAATTGTAATAACCAATAAAATGCAAGGACTGCATATGGAGCAACAAGGTCGGCTGGCACAGGAATGTTTTTAGCTTATTGCGAATAGGTCTTCTAATTTCACCCTCCCATTTTTTTTTTCTCTACACAATTACACCAGCATGAATGCAAATGTAATACTTTCTCCAAGGGCATTGTTGCTTGGAAATAATTCACTCTGAAGCCAGGAGAACATCTCTTAGAAAGTCATGTTCGGGAATGAAAGATGCGGGAGAATGTGCGGCTGTGAAAGCGTGATTTTAAATGTGCAGACAATGTGCAGGCGGGCCATGATGTCAGCTTGAGTTCATTTGCACATGTGAGCAAGACACTGTGTGGTTAATTTAATGTTATGAAAAGACTTTTTTTATATATCAGAATTAAAGCAGTTGCTTCGAGCTGAAGATTTGAATTGTAAGTTTCTCAACAAAGACGCTCAGGACGGCTGTGATCTTCTTCCAGAGGAAGTTCTGGGGCCTTCCTTGTTGTTGTTTCAGCTTGTGGCTAAAAAAAAGTCCTTACCCCGTTTTTCGGACGCAGCCTCAGACTTGACACAATGCAGTAAGGCAAGCACCACCCAAAGTCAGACTCGTCCATTGGATTCCCAGACAGGAAGATATGAGTTGTCACTCCAAAGAACACATTCTGCCACGCTGTAGAGTCCAGTTTGAAGTTCTGAGGTCTGCAGTGACTGACTTCGCACAAAGTTGCCTCACCCTACACATACACACCTCAGCATCAAACCACTCTTCTATGTGATTTTACGTGGTTTACCACTTTGTTCCTTAGAGTATGTCAGTACCAATCATCATAATACCAGTACCTGTTGGCTGTTGAATGTTTAGGCGTGACAACGTTTACAGAGCTCCTGAGAGCCATGCGTTATTCACATTTGTTTGTAAAAAGCAGTCTACGTGCCTAGTTGCTTGATTTTATACAATTTTGGCCATAAAAGTGTTTGGTGCACCTGAATCCTGTGATGTGGATGTGCAGCCATCTAGGGCCACAATGACAAGATAATGGGAGACGTAACAGTGACACTTTGAAACTTTAGAGAACTGTAACTACACTCAAACACAGTAGTGATGGGATCATGCTGTGGGCTGTTTGTCTGCCAGTGGTAGTGGTAGTGGTGCCTTGCAAAAAATGAAGATAACAAACAATGGACAGCCATCCCCAAACTGACCACACATTGCCAGGTAGAGAAATTAAACTTGGTCACAACTTGGTGTGACCAAGTTTAACACCAAGTGACTTGGTGTTAAATTTGCTATGACTTTATTGTTGAGTTGATTCTTACACCATCCTCTCACATATCCATCTATCTCTGGATTTCATGCACACAATCTGTAACAGACATAAACATTCAACAAAGTCCCTTATGTAAAGATTGGAGCAGCTCTTGTTTCTCACACACACGCACCAGTAGATACCTATGTCTGACACACTCTGACTCTCTGACATTCGCGTCAGAATTAACTTGCCAGACCAGCAAAGCTACCATCAGCTTCTGGGGTAAGGGATATGGCAAGCTGTCAACCACAAATATCCAAGGTAATAGTGATGGGTTCCACTTAGTCTCTATTTAGCAGACAGCAGAAGACGTCTCATTCCACAGCGTTTGGACTGTGTACAACACGAGCCATGGCACTATGGCAAAGTGATTCTCCACTTACAGTTGCAGCGTTGGCAGCTACTGTAACCCCCCCCCCCCCCATTTATGCATTGTATGGAAAACTGACTTCTTCATTCATGCTCCTTCTTACCCATATAAATGTAAGACCCAGTTCTCAGCAAGACTTCCAGGTACAAGAGGTTTTAAAAAAAGGAAGGCTAATTAGAGGGAATGTTTTGGACAAAGGGTAAGCTTGAAGCTGTGAGGTGTAGCCAAACAGACTAATGAGAAAACAGAAAAAAAAGAAAAGAAATAAATGAGCTAATTTTATGAGCTGGGTCCTCTACCAAATAAATGGTTGAAGTCCTTGCCAGAGTATAAAAGGCCTAGGCAACAATTCCAATACCTATGGCAGCATTTTAATGGACATTTTAGAATGTTTCAACATCTGGAGTGTTGACAACCCAAACTTTAAACTCAGAAATTATAACAGTAAGGATCCCTGGAACCCTCCAGATAAATGAGCCACTTATGATACTTATTAAATCTGATTTCTACGGATCACGTTTATGTGGGGATTGTT
This sequence comes from Fundulus heteroclitus, assembly GCF_011125445.2. Lineage (NCBI taxonomy): Eukaryota > Metazoa > Chordata > Actinopteri > Cyprinodontiformes > Fundulidae > Fundulus > Fundulus heteroclitus. The sequence continues at coordinate 9,466,486 of NC_046363.1, read as the reverse complement.
ATTTTGGATGCACACATCAGGTCTATTGTAAAACGACAGACTGAGAGTCCAAAGCTGATCCAAAGAGTTGCAGGACTACACATGTCGACTCTGCTCAAAAAACTCCTCTTAGCTCTCCTACTGTTTTTGATACCACTGTCGCCTTTTTTTTGTTAAAGACACTTCAAGTAAAGGTGCTACATCGCTGAAAAAAAAACTGTAGAGACACAATAATGTCTTTTCAAATCATATAATCACAGGTTTTGGATTGGATTACCTGAATGATACCGTTTTGCACACTGTAGCCCATGTATCAGCACATCCAGGAGAGCGTCATCAACACCCCTGACCGAGAGAGGGGATCAAGTTCTTCTTTGAGCTATCGTATTTTGCATGAACCAATAAAAAAAAAAAAAAAACTTGTCCAGGGCATCTGAGTCACTCTAGCCCAGTTCAATAATCTCAATTGCCACTGCCCACTGTATTATGATGATATATAATACATAAGGCCTGATAAATGATGTGTGCTCTTCAGAGGGGTGAGGTGTTCTTACTGTTGCCTGTCTGTCAGTAATTCTGCTGGAAATTCTGCACGACAACTTTCTCTCCTCTTGGAAAGTTATTGTCAAGGCAAATTTCTTCTGTTGCTGAGACGGATTCAGTCCAAGATCAAGACTGGTCCGATTTCTGTGCAGTCCAAACACTGGGAGTTGTTTCCTGTCCATGAGTTCTCAGGGAGAGAGGGTGGGGGCATTAAAAAAAACAAAACTATTAACTTTCTTGCCGGAATGCTTTTTTTTTTTTTTTTGCTTTTGTGTGTCAACATTTTATGGTTTATATTTTTTCTTTTGATACAATATTGGAATGTTATGAAGTCCTCCCAGGAGTCTGCGAGTCTATCTAAATTCTGCAAGGCTATTATTTCAACAAGAGGAAGAAAATGACGTTTCTATCTGCCTATATTTGCACAACGCTGTAATTTCTCAACATTAGACAACCGAATCTGAGTCTAAATCTGTAAGTAGGAGAGAAAAAAAGGTTGAAATCAATTAGTACAGGGGGGATAATTTAGAAGACAGTTAATCATGCGCTCCTTCTGACTTAGCTCATACGTGCTACAGGTTAAAGAGAGCCAGTCTGGTACCTCAGGGCAAGAGCCAGTCCATGGAGATTGATGAGCCTGGCTTAAATACTTCCGTCATTAAACCACGGACGCCACCATGATTCAGTCTGACTGATAAAAGGTTGACATGTTTTATATGAATTAAAAAAAGCCTCTCGCTGGTTATACGTTTAATCTCATTACCCATCCTCTCTTTTCAACTGCTGACGTCACCGCGAACGTCACTCTCTACTGCAGCCCCACACACAAAAGCTGCAAGGGTAAAAAATGACTTCATTAAGGCTGAATCGAAATGATCCTTGTCTATTAAGAGAGGAATAGAGATGCAAATAGTCCTTTGGGAGGAAACGGTAGGGGCAATAATTTGTTCGTGGCTGCTCAGTCTGGCCCTGAACCAAATCACCCAGATCCAGCTCGCTGGCAGCTGAGCCCTTCCCTTTTTTAGCTGACCACATAAACTTTCTGAGAATCTCTGATGCTTTCACTCCATGGGATGCGATACCCATACACTTCCTCTGCTTTTAGCAGTAATTATAGCTACAGTCAGTTGTAAGAATTGGTAGAGACCTTGAAATGACTTTTTTACAGTTCAAGGTCAAATGTTATTTGTTGTATCTCTGTAAAAATGTGTTTGAATTACACTTACAAACACATAAATGACCCTGTTTTACTTCTTGATTACAGTCCAATGCCAAAATGCAGGCAGACTGATAATGTGTAGCTCTCTCCGTTCTGCACATTATCAATCTGGGACTTTTCCTATCCAATCCGTTTGGAGAAAGGAGCAGAACTCTCCAAGCCGATTGGCCAAAGCGGCACCTTGTGCCCGCCTACCAAAGGTTGGTTTTAGCCAACCATGGTATCAAATTAAAACGTAAGCAGCAGACGTCATGAGAAACCAGAAGATGGTAAGTTAGTCGAGGCACTTCTTACTGTTCTTCTTTCAAAGATGAAATCATGGATTCTGACAAAACAGATGTGATAGCAGCAGCTATTTGTGCGTCCTCCTGCTCTGCCATGTTTATGTTGGTTCAGCTGTGGGATCGTCAGTTCTTGCTTTCGTCACAGTAGTATGTCCCGCCTTGAGCCACAATACCGCAACGCGATTGGCCCGAACTGTTTTTGATTCGTAACAAGCAGTTAAAGCCGGAGTGGTACAAGATAGATTCTCGTGTGACTGTGAACACACAAATACCGCAAATTTATCTAGCAGGCAAGGTTACAAGGTTACATTTTTCTAGCTATGACTGTATGTGAATGTGCTGTGCAGGGCCTTTATACTGATTTGTATCTGCAAAAACTTTAATCTAAGGGTTAAAGCTAAGGATTAGACGTCCCTCGTGGCGTAGTTGCTGATTTAGGACAAACATTTTGGAGCAAAATTTTCAGTCATCATGCAATTTAGTATCAAAGCTGAAAGAAAACTGGAATGAAGGTTCCCCATTTTAAGGAAAAAAAAAACCTTATTGGGGCTGGCAGCTTAGTCACAGTGACATTGGGAAATACAAGAAAGCCTAATCATCATCTAATCATCCTAAAAGCTTTTAAAAACTCAGATTTTTTTAAGAGGTGAGTATATATATATATATATATATATATATATATATATATATATATATATATATATATATAAAGACGTATGTTAATTCTAACTGTTCACTTTTGCTGTAGCACTCACAGAATTTTGTGTCTCATTGTTTTTTTATGGCCAAAAGTAGCAGCATGATATTAGCCAAATGTTCTTGGCCTATTCAATCAAAATGAACACATCACCTTTGTTTCATAAAACTGTATTGCCTGTCCATTGACACCAGAATGATGATAAAAAAGATTGGCTGGTTGTTTCCAAAACACATTCATTTACACCACTGAAGCTCAAACTTGCCTGTATTTTGCCCTTCACATTTACCGTCAGGGAGAAAGTTGTGGAGTAGGGTAGGCCATTAAACATCGGATGAGACCAAAATCCAACTTTTGGAGGGAAAACTAAAACACCATGGAGGGAAATCATCCATTAAATAACATTCCCAGCAGGAAACAAAGTTGACGATATCATGGTAGTGGGGGATGCATTTCTTTAGCTCGGACAAAGCTGGTCAGCCTTCAGAAACATACCCCAAAAGGTGGTTCTACAAGTATAATTTCAGGGGACTGAAAACAAAGGCACGTCAGACTTTTATTTATAAAGAAACTGGAAAACCATGTATCACTTTTTTCCACTTCATGATCATACAGGACTTTGTGTGTGACCAGTGAATGAAATACATTGAAGCTTGTGGTTGTGACGTAAGAAAATGCACAAAACTTCAAAGGGGGAAAATACTTTTATTATTTTAACAGTGAGGTAGAGTAAATAATAAACAAAATGTGTCAGGCAAGATGCCTTTCTTATCTGGTATGAACAAGTTGTGCAATGTATAAGAATGTGCTCCAGGTCTGTGTATCCAATTTGACTCCTGGAGAGTGGTTGGCTCGACTGCAAAAAGATCCAGAGTTACTAAACAGAGCTCTGAGTGTTGGGTAGACTACTGGTCTAGCCTTAGGGTCTCACTGAGCAGCAGGGGTCCTGTGGTAGGAAGCTGTGGTCTGCAGACTGCGAATAGGGAGCTTGGGAATCAGTGTGACCTGCTGGCTGGACTACACTATGAAGGATTGAGGGTGTTTCGGAAACTATTTGGAAATTAGGAATTCATCACATTTCAAAGCCACAGAAGACCCAGGATCTAAATATCTATCTTCCTGACAAATATAATCAAGGATGTTATTTTATATTGAAAAAAAAAAAAGAAATGGGATTTGTGATTTATATGGAAGGCTCAGTATGTGGATATTTTATCCAGAAGGATGTTACTGTGGGTATCCATTTGTTAATCAGAAATATAAACTGTGTAAACCACAACCTTGGCAAAACAGCAGCCACCTAACTTGGTCTTCTGCTTGATTTCATTATTAAAACAAGTTTAAAATAAGGTTTAACCGTCCTAGTAGGGCTTCTCTGATATTGCTTACTGTATATCTGCTTATTGCTAAATGCTTCTGCAATGTTTTTGTTTAAGGGGGTACACAAGTTTAATTCACCGTTCTTCTTTTTAAAGCGTCCTAAAATATCACTTTTGTTTTTCAGTTGAAGTGTGCAGAATATATTAAATGTTAAAGGAGAATACAGAAGGCAGAGCTCAAAGTAAAGGAAATCTTGCTTTTATAAAAAAGTTGGTTAGTCTGTACCAATGCATTTTTACACGCTGACTGTGTATGTCAATCACCATCAGCATCCAGGTCAAAACCACCTAGTCAGGGCAGTTTTAGTAAACAACAAGAAAGGAGAACACATATTTATAATTTCATCTTCAAGTTTTATTTTATTTTATTTACAAACAAACAAAACAATTTAGAGATTAAAGCCAGCAACAAACTAGACCTGGGAAATAAATCGAAAATTTAACAATGCCGGAATTTTATCAATAACCAACATCATTTTGCCAATGTCTGTATTTTCAATATTTCAAAAAAAGAAAAGTAAAGTAATTTTGGTCTTTTTTGGTGGTGTATAGGTAGGCTATGCTTATGTCTCTTTAGACACTGTGCTACGATTTGTAGTCACGTGACTCCACCCCATCCAGTCTGAAACAAGAAGGGAAAGAGGTTGAGAAAATGGAGGATATTTCAAATGTTTATGTGGTAATAAATGTTAATTAGTTTAATAATAAAATCTCAAAATGTTTCTATTTAACATATTTATATCAATATATAAACTTGTTTGAATCTACAAATGAACCTTATGAAATAATTTATGAATTTTAAGACACGAGGCTTGAATCCACACCACATAATTTTTTTTAACCAAAAGGACAATTATCTGAGGTAAACAAGTGACTGAAGCTGTGTGTCAATCAAACTCAGGGAATTATTTTGGTGTAATAGTTTCAGAGACAAAGAAGTTCTACGTTATATTTTATCCTGCTTTGTAATCCAGAGCGGGATACATTTGCAATGTGGAAACTGAGTGGATCTCCTCTCTGCTCTCTTTGCTCTGACAACAGGTGGGTTTCAGGACGAGGCAGCTGCAGCTGTCTGTGAGACTGTAATGCATCTGCTGTTTTTGTCCCTATGTTTGTTTTGATCCTGCCTGTGTGCCATGTCTGCTCCTGGCTTTGTTGCTCCCTTCAACGCTGAGCAGTAACACCTGCTGCTGCTAATTATAGGGACTTGGCTGCACCTGTTATTCTCCCTAGATATACCTGCCTCTCCCTGTGTGTTGCTGCCAGATTCCAGGACCATTGTGTGAGTAAACCATGCAGCGTTCCTTGTCTGCCTGCCTATTTATGACCTTGCCTCAAGGTTTTGGATTTTCCCTGTTTGCCTTGTCCTTTTTGGATTCTCCAGTTGGCCTCTGATATCTGTACAACTACTTCTTGCTTAGCCCTGACCAAGCCTCCTGCCTCTAACCTGGAAACATCTGTCTGATCTTGCTTATGGTTGTGACCCACGCCTGTATCACAAATTATGCTTTTGCCTTAGCCCTGGTTACAAGCTGCTTAGGGCAGAGCCCTCTGACTGTGCTTGCCTAAAGAAGCATTGAATGAGTGGAGCCCTTGGACCCACGGATCAGATCCAGAGCAACTTCCTGGCTTCTGAGAAGGTTAGCGGCTTTTATTCTGTGTTTGCCACCTTCCACTGAGTTGGTTCCAGTCACTACCCTTACTTCCTCTTTTACAGTGGGTCCTAGGTGTGTTCCAACCTGTTTCCTGTTGTTAAACAACTTTTACATTAATAAAGCCTTTAAACCTACTCCTGTGTTCTGGCCGAAATATCTGGTCCACTACATAGTGCATTACAGAGACAGCGCTTGTGGAAGGGGGGAGAGGCTCACAGCAGCACTCGCTGCTGCCTCAAGACAGTGACTGCAGAACGTTTGGTGCTTTCACGTAAAGTCACCAGTAACAGAAAAAAAGTAGCTAGATCTGTTGCTAGTCACTTTTTTGAAAGAAACAAAAGGCCACTAGAGGGGTCTGAAGAGTTGATAAATATAGTGACAAAGTCGCTAGATTGGCAACAGTGACCAGGTGCTTCGTCAGATTAGAAGTATTCCTGCCGCTGGCCTTACACTTTGCATCATGAATATTGCAGCAAGCGTAATCTGCATCAGATTTTGGAAAGTGGTGGTAATACTTTGAGTGTTTTCTGTCAGCTGTGCTTGCTTTGTTGACAACCTACTGACGTCATTGCGCTCTTGTAGGTGCAATGCTGTGTTCATGTCCATCATGGAAAACCGCCTACTCTTCCACTCCCTCAGTGTCACAATGATGTGTTTAGGTATTCAAAGATGGTGTTGTTTGATATTATGTGAATATGTACTCGGTATTACTAACTGAATTTGGTCGGTACCTATAAAAGTTCTTATTTCGGCACCCATGCCTAATCTTGATAGGTTTTTCTTTTCATAAAGTAATAATAAAAAGGCATCTCTCAATCAAAGGTTTATCCAAAATGTCTCAAAGGTAAAAAAAAAAAAATTACAAACAGCTCTACACAACTGTAAGAAATGGCTGAAAAATAGCCTACTGGAATACATAAAAGTATAATTGTAACGCAACATAGACCATCTCAATATAAGCAATAGTCTCATCTTATATCTCTTTTGAAAACAAAATCTATATTAAAATCTCAATATATTACCCAGGCCTATCGGTACTGTATTGGTTCAAATGTGAAAGGTACCCCTAATAGAGATAAATATCGGATATTAGCATTCAGCCTACAAATATCAAGATATAATTTTTGGTCCATGTCACCCAACCTTAACTTGTATTTTTTGTCTATTTGGTGATTGTACGTGACCTTTACAAATACTGCCCTGGCAACTGACCACACGCCTCATATCAAAAACTAACAAATCAATGCGGGATTTCAGTTCAGATTCATTATCTTTTGATTTTTCCGGTTTTTATACCTTAATGATTTCCAGAAGAAGACATATCTGAACTACAGCTATGAAAACACTTTTATGAGGAGAATATTTGCTCTTTTCCTGCAGTAACAACTGCAGAAGTACTGGGAAACTTATTTTTGTTGCCTGAACCATGTTTCTATCCATGTGATCTGACGCACCGCAGCGCCAGTACAGACGCAGGCCTCTGACTCTTGCTGAGAAAAGCCTTCATGACTCCAAACGTGAATCTATCTGACCAGAGAGCACATAGCTGTCTGAGATGATCTCGTGTCGGGATTCAGTGTCATATCTCCCACAGATGATAAACGACTTCCTCCCTAAATAATAGGATTGTTTCAAGTTACACTTCTAGATGCAGAAGCAGAGTGTGATGACTGACAAAGGATTTCCGAAGTATTCCCCAGCCATGTGGCCGTATCGATCATGGTGGCGTGGCAGTTTCTCAGGCTGCTGGAGGGCTCAAGGTTCACCACATGCACTGGCAGTTTCTGGGTTTTAATACAAACACTGAAGTTGTCCTGTTCCTTTTAAACCCTTCTATCAAATGAAACACTGAAGATTTTACAATAAATATGAAACAGAAAGAGAACCATTTAATAAAATATTAATTTTCCTTAAAATATTTTTTACTGATGTGAAAATCACTTATTTTTTTCAATCTTGAAGTCCATCCGTTTTCTATTTCTAAAAATTTTACAGCACTTTATGCGACCAATTAACCTAAATTACAGATTTTAGGCTGAGTGTAGAAGCAGGAGGACCCAAACCCATTCCACCGTACAGCCCACCAACTTTTAATCGCTCTAATGTTTTGTTTGCTCTTATTGTCAGAAACATAAAACATATATTGTTGTATTTCTTGGATGAAAATATTTTATTGTTCCTTTGTGGTGTGGTTTAATGCGCACCAATCCTTTGTTGTTGTAATTCTTCACCACCATGTTCCCCCCATTCAAAACTTTTTTGTTATCACATCAAAACACAAACTACCTCAAAATGACTAGTTTTGTGGATTGCAATGTGGTGCGTTTGGTATTACTGCTGATCATCTTTGAAAAATTCAGAAAGTTGTACAGCAACATCTCCTATTGGTATGAAAGCAGCCAAATAGAACGTAAGGTCATACTGACATTTGAGTACAAGGCTGTTAAAGATTGTGACCTGGAACGGGTCATAGAATGAATCGGGTGCTTGGAGCATCTGGAAAGTTGGGAGAGATTGGACTGACAAAATGAATGAGCTGCAGATTATTTTTTTGTAGTTTGTGGAATTGTAAACATTACGGACAGCTGGTTGAATTGTTCTTTGTGATGCTCCCACAACTTGAGGGACAGCAGGATCACTGGTTTAAGTAAATGTTCATCGATGGCTGGAGGAGGACAAGAACCCAGTAAAGACTCAAGGGATATCCCCTGGCCTGAATCCAGTTCCATCACCTGCCAACTAGTGAGATTGCATCCTCAGGACAGGGACTGAAATTCAAGGGACAGATATTGGCTGCCTAGTAATGAAAGCAGTAGCATGAAATGACCAGCATACCCTTCCATTTAAGCTAATTTTGGAACCAAATAATCTGTTCTGCCTAATGTCTGCTTGCAAATGTTGTTGAATCCCGAGCACATGTGGAATATGTACAGCATACGGATAGGGAATGCTTGAGGCTTTTTTTTATTTTTTTTTTATTTGGGAAGTTTGGAAGAAGAAAGCAAACTCAACCCAGCGTGAGGAGTGCGCGCCAATACTTATTTCAAGTTGGGCGGGTTCTTATAAAGGTTTTTCTCAGCGTGAACAGCAGCAGCAACCTCACGCCAGGCGGCCTTTTGATGAGCAGGAAATCTGTTGCTTGGTAAAAAGTTTGGGCGAGTCATGTAGGTTTCAGATCCTCATCTCCAACTTGCAATATTCTATCTCCCGGGAATGCAGTTTTATATTCTGCTTTGTGAAAGCCAAACTGTCTGTTAGTAGCCTGTTTGAATTGCTGCAGTTTCCTTCATCTATGCCTCTGTGCTTGTTTTTATAGCGGCCTGCTGTTTTTCACGTTAAACCCATGCCTCCAGCTGAGTTTTTACCTGTGGTGGTGTGCTCTCCCAACTCTAATGAAAATCTCACAAACCTGATGCCAACATAAAAAGGCAACTGTTCATTTGTTTACTTTCAGCAGCTCTACTCGTCTCCACATGATCTGTGTTTGGAATGGTCTTAGCACCTGTCGGGGGTTTTCTTCTAGGTAAGACAGAGCCGTGCTGCTCTCCTCAATTTATGAATGTACTGTATGTGATAGGCCAACACAAATGGATACATAATGTAAAGCTGTGGGTTTTAAAAAAAAAAGTACATTCGAAAGTATAACATGCATTTGTATTCAGCCCCCTTAGTCTGATGGCCATAGATACACTGCAATTTTAATTGAATCTCTGTGTAACAAGAATCCAGCTGCAAACAGGCTTAAATTGGAGGCAATCAGACTTGGGCTCAGTTCTTTCTGAAAACGTTTCGACACATATCCAGGAATCTTTTTTAATTCTGGTGGTCCACACTTGATAAGTTTTTATGAAAGATCATCATGTCCTGCTAATGTATTAGTTAGTATTTAGGTGTTTTATGCTCTTTTTTTGCTCAATTTGTTAGTAAATAAAGCCTTTTGTGTTTATTTGTAATAACAGCATAAGTACGTCACTGAACATGTGCAGCAGGGGATAAAACAAGGAAGTGGCTAACGGCTATTATCATCTCCCAGCAAAACAATGAAGAATGGTCCTAGATTCAATGAAAAAAATAATGCATATATATATGTATGTATATATATATATATATATATATATATATATATATATATATATATATATATATATATATATATATATATATATATATATATATATATATATATATATATATATATATATTTCCAAGAGGGAAAAGACTTGAATATCGCTGGGAATACAGTATGAATGTTAGTGTTCACTGAAGCAGAAGCTAAAACTGCCGATTGCTCAGATGTGACCGCAGAGTTGACTGATCTGAGTACATTTTCTGATATTGAAGTTGTTATAGATGGGTGTATTTAATCAATGACGGTTGGTCTTCATTCATGCCGAGCTGCCGCTTTACTGCGAGGCACATAGGGGTCAGGCTTGGTTCGGCATTATTTAATACTGTTTTATTAATTAAGCAAACCGGCATTATGATAGTTCAGCGGTACTGCTGGCGGATGGTGCCACGTCTGTTTATATCTGTTCATCGCGCCCATTGTGGGGCTATATTTAGCCTCAAAAAGGACCATCAAAATACTATCAGGATGGACGCTTGGTGTACTATATAACCTTATTTTATCATGAGCAAACGTTTTTTGGTATTTTTTTAAGCATATAACCTGGCTATATACCTTTAAGAGAAACTGTCTGCCAATCATTCAACACCTGACAGTCAACCTACGTGGTCACCTCAAGCTCTCTGTGAATCAACCTAGTTTGTTTTCTATTTGTGTTATTGCTGCACCTCATGACTTACCACTTCTCCAAGGTTTCCTCCTGGCTCTCACCTGGAATTTCACCTGGAATTTCTTCATTATGAGACTCCCTGGATCCACTCCTCAGTCTCCCTCATGCGATATCCGTCTGAATAACTTACCATCACGAATGGCAGCTCCCTTGTCCAGGACTTATTGGGTACCGGAAGCTCCCTCGATAACACAACTGTAGGACTCAGCTCATCACATGGACCAACACCTTCTGGACTGTGTTTATTAATCCCTGTCATCAATCCTCTGCCTCCTAATGGCAAGAACAGATCATTGATTTGCTTTTACATTCTACAAAACCTTCCAGTCCAATGGTTCCGGGTTAGGGGAACAAGAAACCTCTTGTATTCAATAAAAATTCTAAACTTTGATCGATGTCTCCTGAGACTTTCTTGCATGTTGGTCAGAGGTTTACCTCAAAACCTAACTGTCAGGATTATCTGTGCTTCTCTGCTCTAACTCTACTCCTCAGGTGTGTCTAGTTGGCTGAGGGGGCGTGGCCCACACCTGCGGCTCGTTGCAGGCGGCTTCCTCTGGCTTCTTAAGCAGAGCGCGGACAGATGGAAGACGCCAGAGCCTTAACCAGTCGTGGTACGACGTGGCATCTGTCCCAACTCTCGGAAACCAGCTTGTGAGTTTTTTTGCTTTTTTGACTTTGACTAATTTTGGTTCTCCCTGTTTTTTGTCTCAGTTTTTGGTGCTTGGAAGCACTCACCTGTCTTGACGTCTCGTCCGAAGAAACAGACCAGCAGAACCTGTCTGCTCAGATTTTGCTCTGGCGCTCCCCTCATACTTCCTGGATGTTACCCAGCGAGGCCTGAGTTCCCCTCACCCGGATTCTGCTGGTTCTGCTCTCACTCTGGTCAATCCATCTGTCACCATTGCCGACGAGGCTCGCTCAGGATCCCTCACCAGTAACATCAGCCGTCCTCAGCCACTAGCCGCCTATCATCAGCAGAGTAGAATCACAGAGTTCCCTCGACGCTACTTCTTCCCGGTTAGGTCCGCCCAGCCCAATGGTAAGCAGCGTAGCTTCTAGCAGTTCTCCTGGTTCTCCTTTCAGAGTCACTTACTCCCTCTTTCTTGCAGACTCTCCAGCCGTGACGTTCTGACCCTGCCGAATCGCCTGTAGTTCCGTCGGTAGATCTGCCCGTTTCCAAAATAAACATCTTTAAACTGTGCTTTGCTTCCCGATCGTATCTGCATGTGGGCTCGTCACCTGAAAACCATGACACTAACATTAGATTGTAAAACAATATTTAAAACTTTGAAAGTCTTGTGGAGAACTGTTCAATCCATCATCGAAACCTGATGAGAATGGCTCAATACGTATATCAGGGCGAGTAAAGCATTACTCGCCCTGATATACAGGATAGACGCTTGCCTGTCATAGCGTCAGATTTGAGTCAGATAATAAACACGTCCCTTCTGTCAGGTGTTTTCCCCCAGTTCCTAAAAACAGCAATTATTAAACCACTGCTGAAAAAGAACAATTTAGACAAACTTCTACTCCAGAACTACAGGCCCATCTCAAACCTCCCCTTTATCAGTAAGATTATTGAAAAAGCTATATTTCAACAATTAAACACCTTCTTAACAACGACCAGCCGCTTTGACGTTTTCCAGTCTGGCTTCCTCACCACAGTACAGAGACGGCCCTTATCAAGGTGTTTAATGACATCCATGTAAATGCAGATTGTGGAAGAACCACCGTATTGGTTCTATTGGATCTCAGTGCAGCATTTGATACTGTCGATCACTCCATTCTGTTAGAGCGCCTGGAGAACTGGGTCGGCCTCTGTGGTACAGCTCTCAACTGGTTTAAATCCCACTTAAAGGACGGGGACTTTTTTGTATCAGTAGGTAACTTTACATCAAAGATGATAAAAATCACATGTGGGGTTCCCCAAGGGTCCATCCAGGGTCCCCTCCTTTTCAATATCTACATGCTCCCTCTTGCTCAGATAATAAAAAACATCAGCTACCATAACTACGCAGACGACACACAGCTCTACATCACCATGTCACCAGGTGACTATAAACCAGTTCAAGCTCTGAGTAAATGGTTAGGAGAAATCATTGCATGGATGTGCCAAAATTTTCTTCAGTTGAATAAAAACAAAACTGAAGTAATAATCTTTGGACCAATAGAGGAGAGATCAAAAGTTAGCACACAGCTCCAGCTGCTTCAGCTAAAAATCACTAATCAGGCCCGAAACCTGGGTGTAGTGATGGACTCAGACCTGAACCTCCAAAAGCATCTAAAGACAATTAAAAGGTCAGCTTTCTATCACCTGAAGAACATTTCCAGGATTAAAGGACTAATGTCTCAGCATGATCTGGAAAAACTAATTCATGTGTTTATTTTTAGTAGAATTGATTACTGCAACAGTGTTTTCACAGGTCTGCCTAAAAAGTGGATCAGACAGCTGCAGCTGATCCAGAATGCTGCTGCCCGCGTCCTCACTAAGACTAAGAAAGTAGAGAACATAACCCCAGTTCTAAAGTCCTTACACTGGCTCCCTGTATCTCAGAGAATAGACTTTAAAATACTTCTGTTAGTTAATAAATCCCTGAATGGCTTAGTACCTAAATACATCACAGACTTGTTATCAGTGTATCAACCATCCAGACCACTCAGGTCTTCTGGCTCCAGCCTTCTCTGCATACCTAGAACCAGAACCAAACACGGAGAAGCAGCATTTAGTTCCTATGCTCCACTTATCTGGAACAAACTTCCAGAAAACTGTAAAAGTGCTGAAAGCCTGAGTTCCTTTAAATCAAGATTAAAAACACATTTGTTTAGGATTGCCTACGACTGCTCTAGTTTAACTGTTTTACTGAAACATCATTAGTTCAACTTTGTAGTCCAAGTATTTTTAATGCTTGCTTTTAGTTTCTATTTGTCCATGTTCTATTTTTTCTACATTTTATTCCTACTTGCTTTTATTCTGTTTTTTTCTGTATTTTAATCACGTAAAGCATTTTGCATTGTCTGTGTACTGAAATGGACTATACAAATAAATTTGCCTTGCCTTACAAACATGGAGAAGCAGCATTTACTTCCTTTGCTCCACTTATCTTGAACAAACTTCCAAAAGACTGTATAAGTGCTTTTAGATCGTAAATACAACTAAGTTTGCCTTGCCTAGCCTATGTAACGAAGCAGCCAGGAAGTCAGTTGTGACTCTGGAGGAGTTGCAGAGATCCACAGCTTGGATGGGTAGACTCGATCAGGGGACAACTATTATTTATCCAGTTGGCACACCTGGGCTTTATAGAAGAGTGGCAAGAACAAAATCATTGGCAGAAAGCCATCAAACTGCTCAGTTTTTGTTTGTCAGATGTGTTACATGGGACACAACAAACAGTGGTGGTAAAATTCCCTAATCAAAGTCCAGACCTAAATCAAGTTGGGAATCTGTGGCAGGACTTCCTAATTGATGCACTCAGATGCCTATCCAAATCTACGGATGCTTTAGAAGTCTTCCAAAGAAAAATAGGCATAAATTTTGACTGCAAATGTGTCCATCAATATATTTGCAGGTGCGATTGCTCAAATGGTGACTCTGTAATTGACTGATCCACAGGAAATGCATACAAATGCATTCCACACTTTTCAGACTGTAATTTGATAAACAATAAAAAAAAAAAAACTCACGTCTTATTTTCTCTTTGTTTTTCACATAACTGAACATAAAATACATTGAGGTTTTTGGTTGTATTGTGACAAAATGTAAATGTGTAAAGAAGAGCTGCCATTTCAACCTGTAGAAGAGACATTCATGAAATAGCTGCAAGATGGTATCATTTATTCAGAAGCCGTCAGATTAGACTCTCTGATTATCAGTTGTTATCACAACCATTTAGTCAAATCACCAACACAAAATCCCAAATAATTTTATATGATTTCTTTAGCTAAGTGTATATTTTTTTAAAGAGCTCAAATCAAAGGAAGTGGTTCTGTGAGTAGTGCATTAAATGAAGCAGTCTGAGCCTTCAAGGGATGATTGATTCTCCTGACTTCCTTTCTCACCTCCAGCCTCACTCAGTGCTCCCGCTGTCCCCAAGGAGCAGGAGGAACATCTGAGGATGATCTGAGGGAGCATATTCATACCCTAGCTGTGCAGGGGCCCAACTGATGCAGCAACAGAACACCGGAGAGGATCATCAAACACTAGATGTGCGGTCCTGGCAGGATGACTCATGCTAGCTTATATATTGGTCACTGCAGGGCTTCCGTCCTGGAGTCCACTGCGCATTTCAGAGGATCGGCTTTCCAGGGCTAAATTCCACATGTGCGTGTAAAAGTCTGTTACTTTTATGTCGAGCTGGACCAGCAGGTGTTATCTGTTACTTCAAAATGAACATGCCTTTGCCTCACAACGTGAGACAGATAAATGGTTTAGGGCAAAAAGGACAGCAGTAGGGGGATAAACAAGGCTGAGCTCATCCATGGACTTACGTCTGGAGAATCATTTCATGCAGACGAGTGCTGAACCTTTGATTTTAATACTTTAATGTAAGCCAGAGGATGTTGATATATATATATATATATATATATATATATATATATATATATATATATATATATATATATATATATATATATATATATATATATTGAAGCTTTGCTATTAATCTAGGTTCCTGTAGAAATAAGTACTGTAAGCTAAGGACGTCCTTGGGGGTGTACTTTTTTCCATTTGACCTCAGTACTTTTTTTTGAGCTGGCTTTTGCTCAACTTCAAACCACGTATAGTCCATTTGTATAATATAAGACATTAGGAAAATTTCTGCTTTGTCAAGGACAGCCACTTGCTTAAACCACATTAAATTCAATAATGCACCATTTACAAATGTAATATACAGATGTTGTTTTGGGCTGTGGGCCTAACTATCATATCAGGCTCATTGGATGAGTCACCCCCCTCGCAAAATCAATGCAATCTTAATTTTCACACTGGCATCAATATCATCTATTTGCTTATTTTATGCAATATGTCTTAGTTTTATTTTTATGCATGGTCCATTTGTTTTGATCTGCAGCTTTCAGAGTCACAGAGGGGAGACGCAAGTACAAATGGTGAAATAAATATAAATTCACTCTTCTTGGAGGATGTTCCGTCTCTCCTTTAACTTCACAGATATGACATAAAACCAATTATTTAAGAGCTGAACATTGTGACTTTGTAGAAAAAAAAAAGCTACACCTCATTGTTGTAATTACACTAGTTGAGCAAGTGAGTCTGCAGATAAAATAGAGTGCTTACAGACCTTGATGGGCTCTTGTCACTGTCTGATTTTGAGGAAACATGGGACAAAAGAGGGATCTGTCCATTTAAACGATGGGAAGGATTATAAAACGACACCAAGAAGGCAAATCAACACAATATGTGGCGAAAGGTGCTCGTCAGTCAGTTGTCTCTAGAATTTGGAGCACACAAAGTTTAAAGTAAAGGAGAACATGAAAGTAAACCCCGAATGGCAATCAATTTTCAGTAATAAAAAGAAAAAGCAATATGCCTTGAAGATTAAAAATGGATAACCAGAAAACAAATGAGAAATAAGCAAAAACAGGAGTCAATATTTGTGAGTGAACTCTATGAAATTGGCTGAAGGAAATGTGATTTATGCAGGGAAAAGCCAAGGGTAAACCTGCACAAACACCCAAACAGAAGAAAACAAGCTTACATCGGACTTAAAGGCATAGACCATTTTTCCGGCTTCGAGCTCCTGGGGGATCACCTTATCTATTGATTGTCTCATATGCCAATCATTGTGACTTGCTTGTGTAAAGCCAATGTGCATGCTCCTTGCTAGTTTCCTCTTGCTGGTGTTGTGCCATTACGCACTCTTAAGTTATTTAATGTAACTTAAAAGAGGATAACTCTGTTAGGTATTGTCTGATGAATATCAGCCCAAACATCTGATATCAGGACAATAGTTGAAAGGAATGATTCAAGCACTGGCGTTCTTTTAACAGTAAACTCTGCACACATATAGAATAAATGAGTGACAAGTATGCTGGTGAAGATTCTCTGTCATCCAGGTCATGGTCATTCCAAAAAAGTAAAAAAAACAAAACAACTGGACATTTTTTTCCAAAATTTGAAGACGTTTAGGACGGATAGGAAGCGAAACGTCTTCAAATTTCGGGAACAAAAAGTCCAGTTGTTTTGTTTGTTTTTTCAACTTTTTAAAATGAGTGACAAATTCTCTTCAAGTTGAAGAATTTATCAACAGAAATAAATGAACATCCAGAGAACATCGCTATACAAGGCCGTTTATCTAAATTAACATTATATTTCCATCAACAAATCCTCTCTACTAGGCTAGTGAAACTTAACTAAAACTACTAAGCAAAATGAAGATAAAAAGAAGCTAAGGAACTATGTACACACAAAAGAAACAAAAGGACAAATAAAATAGTCAAAATCCATCATCAGAATGATTCAGTGAATCCTGGTTCATGGCAGATCTATGTTAGAGAACCAAAGTACATCTTAAAGAAAGTGGAATGAGGTTAAATTAGCTTAACTAATTTAGAACCACATTTGGTACGTGTTTCAACCCATTCACAATGTGAATCCTGAGTTAAACAAAACATTATTTGATAAGATAACATTTTAAAGAATGATTTGCTCAATAAAACCAATATCTTTAGGACACTTGATTTTATTAATACAATTCTCTGGATGATTAAGGCTCGACTTAATAATATTGGATTAAACCACCAAGTTAATAACAAATGACCAGTAATGACGTGTCAGGACACTTCCTATGGGGAATATTTACATTAACTTGAGTTTAAACCTAACATAAATTAATAATTACTGTAAGCCTTTTAACTATCAATTGTAACCTTTTTTGTTACTGTACACTTGTAGTGTGGCATCGACTTATATACCACTGCTTCTTTGGAGGTATAATAGTGATCTTCCAACCTATCACACTTCATAGCAGTCATCTAACCTATCACAAGGGCACTAGGTGTTGCTTCATCCAATCAGCTCGGAAGGTTCTGCTGAATGTCCCTCCATTCTCTGAATGATTTGATGGAAGCAGTTCCCGATTGGTAATATGCAGAAGGGGGAGTGCTACACATTATCAATATGGCTGGCCAGGTTATCATTCGCCTGGGAACATCATGTGTCTAAGGAACATATTATTCAAGTAAGGTGTTAATCTTCTTTAGTCAGGAAATCTCTGCAGGAAAAGAACTGCTCAGTCTAGGTTTATCGTAATATCCTGTGAAATAAGGTTTTCAGAAGAAGACAAGTAAAGGTCCACACAGATACGTTGCTTGGTATGTATCTTGTTTGTCGTAGCCCGAGTAAAAGAAAACGGCAGATGGCAATCATTTTCACAGACACAAGTGAAATGTTCCATACGTTTCTCATTTCATTGTATAAAAGACGATTTGATAATGTCATTTAGATAGATTTGGATAGGTAGATTTAGAAAATGTTGCTACAGAGGGCACTTTTTAATTACAGATAATTTCAGCCTTCTTCAATTCAAATCATAAAGTATATTACATACAGTATATTGCTATTAAAACCATCAATCGTCTGCACATTGCAAATACTTCATTGTCAAAGACTCACATACCATAAGAAAAGAAATCCTTGTTTGTAGGTGCAAAAATGTGATTCGAAGTAGTAATGCCAGTTTTAGTAGGTCATAAATAATTGCAAACACATGAGAAGGAATCCCATGAATAGATTTTGTTTTCAACATTTTCTTGTGTCGATTCAAACCTTTTTTATGGCACTTTGCATTTTTTTTTTAAACCGATTATCACTCATTCATTGATATATGCAATAATTCCATTTTGTCTGTTCACACCCAGGAGCCTTAAAGTTAAACTGGACTCTGGAACATTGCAGTTCTTTACATTTAGGCTTTCTTTGGTTTTAGCTTTAAAGTCTGCTTTTAACACTTTAGAATTTATAGAGCATTCATTCGAACATCTAAAAGAGGTTTATGAACCACACTAAAATGTTATTTCATTCCATCGCCCAAATCGCCAGACCTTAAAACCATTCAGTCATGGCATTAACAGACTGTGTTGACCTGTTTTTCTGCTGTGGCCAGATCCCGTGGCATGCAGTCAAGACTCTGAAGACAGACGTACAACCCAAGCCTTCTTTCTGATGGAGGGAGCAAACCAAGTACTTTTTTTAGTGTACAGCAGTGCAGAAAACCTGGATCTCCTCCATGGTGTGCTTTTTATTTCAAGGCCCCTGGGCTTTCAGCTCAACATTTTTAGGAGGCTTTCGTGTGAACTACAGATCACACGAGGTTAAATATTTTAGTACATTATGTGGTGCTTGTGTTTTTCTATAATCAAAACTTTGTTTGATCCGTTGCACTGAACGGGGTGAATTGACACGCATCTTGGCGATAGGCATCGTTTTAACACTGAACAGAAGACTGCACTCCGAGTTCTCACAATATTCCATTTCAGTAAGAAATATTGTTTATAATTTCAGGGAAATGTGAATTTCAGCAAAAATTTACTGTCAGATCAGACACTAGAAATAACAAATTCTTTGTTCCAGTTCGAAGTCCTGAGTGACTTTGAAAGGCTTTGATTATTATTTGTGGTTCGCCGTGATTTTTATAGTGTGACTTTTGATTATATCTCTTGAAACCACGAAGAGTAATGTATCTGAACTATTCTTGCTCTTCTGTAAATTTGAGAAGGACAAAACAACTCAATCTCTCTATTCAAATCAATATCAGTCATAAAAAGAGGCTAAGTAAATATGTAGTTTGTTTCAGTGTGGTCATTCAAAAAGTTAGACTTTTCTAGAGACTGTCCTCGTCCTAAAAAAAAAATAATACTTTTTAAGGTTGGGAGTCTTGCAAGGCATTACAGCCTTACATGTGAAAAACTCCATTTTATTATAATGTCTCTCAATGGAATGGGGCTGCAGTTAAAAATATGCTTTAGGCCTTTCTGACTTGAGCCATAAAGCTCGGGCTTCTAATGTCAGTTTTACGGCCACAAACCATAAGTAACAAGTGCTGTAGCGACAACATCTTGAAAAGCGCTTGGTTATTTTTAAATCCCTAGTCAGGTTCATGCTGTTGGGATGGAACTTGGGCAGTGTTCAGACTGGGTAAAAACTGTGACTCAGCTTGTTTGCTTGAGGAAGAGATCATTCTTCATCGTTGAGCTGATTAGAGTTTACCAAATCTCTTCCACAGGATCAAATAGGAATAGTTCGGTCACTGGGTATAACCTTAGCCTTTTTTTGGTTAGCCATTTGCATGATGTCCATATTAAGGAGAAATTTTGTGATCCAGATTGAATTGTTTGTCAGTCAAAATCATATTTGACTCAGTTATGTTATTGGCCTCTTTTGTGTGTTAGCAACAAGGTGCTTGGTTCGTACATTGTCTGGGGCCATGTGGCGTTCCCTATTGTCCCCTTGCATACATTGTTTTTTTGATTCCCTCTCACCAACTCGAAACTTGCATGCCAGGTTAACGGCCCACTTGGAATTAGACGTTTCATTGGCTGCTGGAGACAGGAACCAGTACCCCTGAAACTGTGCAAGGATTAAGCGGCTTTTCCAAAGAATAGAGGATACATGGCTTGTTTCAGCAAAGTTGTTACTTGTTTAGTAACTCAAGTCATGTGTTATTCTTTAGTACTATGAATGGGAAACTTATCGGTGAGCTTAAAGGAAATAGCAACAAGTGTAACTCCTCCAGGCCCGTAGGTGGTGCACTCGTGCGTGTTCTCGTTCGTACCTTCAACTGTACTGTTTGCCAGCCGGCTGCTAGGTCCGGTAGCAATAGCTTAATGGTTAGCATTAGCAACCATTTAACTTACCTGTCCAGAAGGAAAGCGGCAACCTCCAAATATTTACATATTTTGGACCCGTCACAATTCATAAAACAATTATTTACATGCTATATATTTATTTTTCAGTAAAATGAATAATTTTATTCTGCACCACTCTAGACGTTCTGTGATGAAAAAGTTTTAGCTGTGACTTTTAACCCAACTTTTAGGTTGAAAATCAATTCCATTATGCTGGGTAAACCCAACACTGTTGTGTAAAACAATCCAGGACTGGATATGTCCATTTTTGTCGCAGGACTAGATTAATGACATTACCCAAAATGAGTTACTTTTAGCCCAGCAGGGTTTTTTTGCAGTCAAAAAGGAAAGGTAAGGTAAGGGGCCATGTTGAAATTATTTCCACAAGTTAGGAGCATGGATTTGTACAAACTTTTTTGGTATGGTGAAGTGCATATAGTCCCTTTCACTTGGACTAACATGCCGAAGCTAACTCCTGAAGAGCAGCCCAGCACCCCTCTGCACCAAACTTTACACTTGACACAGGACACAGTTGCTGTTCTAATAGAAAGTGCAAACCCAGACTCATCCACTGAATGGCCTTGCAGAGTGACATGATTAACCACTCCAGAGGATACATCTCCATTGCTCTCGAGTCCAATGGTTCACCCTCCTTCTTCTGACACTTTGTATTACACGTCATGTTCTTCAGCTATTTGAAAGGCCACATAACGTTTGGAACTCTGTAGCTACTGATCTGCAGAAAGTTGACAACTTATGTACACCATGCACCTCAGCACCAACTGACCTTCCCCTGTGATTTTATGTGCCCCACGACTTTGTTCCTCAGCTACAATCATTCCCAATTGTCTTCACTTTGTACCACCAACAGCTGACCATGCAAACAGGAAAACATGTTCCCAACTGGATTAATGGCATAGGGGGCACCCTACAACCACTGGAATTTAGTGAGCTCTTGTTTCTTTCAAAAATCTGTGGAGAAGCCATCTGCACGCATTGGCGCTAGATTTTATACACCTGCGACCGTGGAAATGGTTGGAACACTTCAATGATTTGGAAGCATAAGCAAATTGTCAGGATGCAGCTTATTGGCTGCATGCTGAGCCTCTCTCCCTCTCTCTTGTTCCTGCACAGCCTGATCAGTTTCACCTGGCAGGCTGCAATTAACCCACAACTGCTTCCACCTGTTCCCACTGCTTTATCAGACTCACCTCTTTCGGTTCCCGTTGCCGGTCCATAGCGTTCACTCCCGCTCAGTCCCTGCCAGTTTTTCTTGTCAGCTCCGTTTGTACCCGTCAGCCTGAAGACTCCGTTCACCTGGTCTTGTTTCAGTCAGCCCATAGACTTTCCGACAGTTTTGTTTCCTCCAGTATTCAGCTCAGACGTTCAGACCTCCACCGTTCGGCTCAGACGCTCAGACCTCCACCGCTCGGCTCAGACGTTCAGACCTCCACCGCTCGGCTCGGACGTTCAGCCCTCCACTTCGGCTCGGACATCCTGTGCTCCACTACTCGGCTCTGAGGTTCTGCTCGCCTCTGCTCAGCTCTGATGCTCTGCTCGCCTCTGCTCAGCTCTGATGCTCTGCTCGCCACTGCTCGGCTCTGACGTTCTGCTCGCCTCTGCTCGGCTCTGATGATCTGCTCGGCTCTGACGTTCTGCTCGCCTCTGCTCGGCTCTGAGGATCTGCTCGGCTCTGACGTTCTGCTCGCCTCTGCTCGGCTCTGATGCTCTGCTCGGCTCAGATGCTCTGCTCGCCTCTGCTCGGCTCTGATGATCTGCTCGCCACTGCTCGGCTCTGACGTTCTGCTCGCCACGGCTCGGCTCCGATGCTCTGCTCGCCTCTGCTCGGCTCAGATGTCCTGCTCTCCAGTGCTCGGCTCCAGAGTTCCTCCCGGTCAGTCTCTCCACACTCCTCCTGCCAGCCAGCTTCTACACCCTTCACCTCCGTCCGTTGAAAGACTCTGGTCTCATCCTCCATCTTCCAAACTATTCAATAAAACTCACTCATAAGAACTGACTCTGTGTGTGCGTGCTGTGTCCGGGTTCATCCCAGAAAAATATATCATAACATTATGGACCGGCCAAGGGATGAACCCGAGCACGCACAGAGCCTGGTGTAGAAGCTGGTAGGATCTGCCTCGCCTCCGGTTCGTCTCGCCTGGGTCGCAAAGTTGCGACGCCACGCTTCTGGATTCATCTTGCCTGGGTCGCTGAGTTGCGACGCCACGTTTCCGTCTCGTCTCGCCTGGGTCGCAAGTTGCGACGCCACGTTTCCGTCTCGTCTCGCCTGGGTCGCAAGTTGCGACGCCACGTTTCTGTCTCGTCTCGCCTGGGTCGCAGAGTTGCGACGCCCCGCCTCTGACTCTGTTTTCCTGGTCCGCCTTCCCCGCTGCTCAGCATTAAGGACGGCGCTCCTCGCTGTCGCTGCCCAGCGCTAACTTTTGCTTCTGCCCAGCATATTCAGACTTTGCTGCCCAGCGCCTTCTGGTTTTTGTTTGGAGTTATTTTTTGGTGTTGTGTTCTAGATCTGCTTTAGTTTCTAGTCTTTTTGTATATTTTTTATTGTTTTAGAAGAATTATTTCCGCCTTCTGTTCTTTGTTTTGGCTCAACCTTAGTTTTTGCTTTACTTAGGATTTTTTTTAGATTTATGTTGCTTTTGAGTATTGTGTTTTATTTTGTTTTGTCCGGGTTTTTGTGTCCCAGGTTTATTCTAGTCATTCGGGGTTTTCTTTAGTAGTCTAGTTTTTGGTTTTCTTAGTCAGCTAGTTCGGGTTTTTGTTCTCTGTCTTCTTGTTTTAGCCAGAGCCCTGATTTAGTGTTCTAGGTTCGCCTTAGTCTTCTGAGTTTTGTTTTTGAGTTCCAGTTTTTTTTTACTTTAGACTTCTTGTTTGCTTTCTGTACAGATTTCTAGCTCTAGTTATCTAGTTTTTCATTAGTTTAGTCGTACTTGCCCTCATCTCCCTGTTCTGTTTCGTTTCATAGTTTTGCTTTAGCGTTTGGTTCCTTTCCTAGTTGTCAGTCTTGTTTGTAGATCCGGTTTCAGCCCTGTAGTTTCGTTAGCTCTGTAGTCCCTGTCTTGACCCTGTAGTCCCTGTCTTGACCCTGTAGTCCCTGTCTAGCCCCTGTAGTTTCAGTCTAGCCCCTGTAATTCCAGTCTAGCCTTTGTAGTTTCTGTCCTAGCCCTGTAGTTCTAGTCTTGTTCTGTATTTGTTTTTTCTTTATTTTAGTTTTGTTTGTCTTTATTTTTCCCCCTTTAGTATTTAGGTGTCTGGGTTCCTGCGCTGTATGGGGTCCGGCGTTGGATGGAGTCCAGCGCTCTTAAAAGTCCCTGCGCTTTCTAGGTCCCTACACCCTTCTCCTGTTTTCGTTGTATGTTTTGCTCGGTTTGGGTTAGTTTAGTTCCCTTCAGTAGTTGTTTTGTTCTGTCTTGTCCTAGTGTATCTGTGTTGTTCCCTTGTTTAGGCGCATGCAGGTCGCCGCCAGAGCCCTCCGGCGCACCCATGTCGCCGGCTGAGCCCTCTGGTGCGCCAGACTGTCGCTGCCCTGCGCATGCAGGTTGCCGCCAGAGCCCTCCGGCGCTCCTATGTCGCCGGCTGAGCCCTCTGGTGCGCCAGCCTGTCGCTACCCAGTGCACGCAGGTCGCCGCCAGAGCCCTCCGGTGCTTAAGTCGCTGTCTGTGCCCTCTGGCGCGCCTGGCCTGTTACTGCCTAGCTCACCCTCTTGTTGTTGTTCCCTTGTTTAGGCGCTGCCAGAGCCCTCCGGCGCCCCTATGTCGCCGGCTGAGCCCTCTGGTGCGCCAACCTGTCGCTGCCCAGCGCACGCAGGTCGCCGCCAGAGCCCTCCGGTGCTTAAGTCGCTGTCTGTGCCCTCTGGCGCGCTTGGCCTGTTGCTGCCTAGCTCACCCTCTAGTTCCCTGGTGTTTAGGTCTTGTTTTCCTGGCGTTTAGATTTAGTGTTCCCCGGCGTGTTAGGACGCCCTCTGATTCTCGGTTCCCCAGCGTGTTAGGACGCCCTCTGATTCTCGGTTTCCCGGCGTGTTAGGACGCCCTCTGATTCGTGGTTCCCCGGCGTGTTAGGACGCCCTCTTTTCTCGGTTCCTCGGCGTGTTAGTACGTCCTCCGTTCTTGTTCCCTGGTGTTTTAGATATTCCTGTTTCCCTTGTGCCCCGGCGTTCCCTTTGCGCCCCGGCATTCTTCTTCCTGGCGCCCCGGCGTTCTCTTCCCCAAGCCCCGGTGTTTCCCTCACGCCCCGGCGGGTTTTCCCCTGGCGTTTCTGTACACCAGTCGTGTTCCAGCAGGAGTTGTTGAGCCTTGGTGTTTTCGTACGCCTGTTCTTCCCTCTGGCGTTGTCGTACGCTTGTTCTTTCCTCTGGCGTTGTCGTACGCTTGTTCTTCCCTCTGGCGTTGTCGTACGCTTGTTCTTCCCTCTGGCGTTGTCGTACGCTTGTTCTTCCCTCTGGCGTTGTCGTACGCTTGTTCTTCCCTCTGGCGTTGTCGTACGCTTGTTCTTCCCTCTGGCGTTGTCGTACGCTTGTTCTTCCCTCTGGCGTTGTCGTACGCTTGTTCTTCCCTCTGGCGTTGTCGTACGCCTGTTCTTCCCTCTGGCGTTGTCGTACGCCTGTTCTTCCCTCTGGCGTTGTCGTACGCCTGTTCTTCCCTCTGGCGTTGTCGTACGCCTGTTCTTCCCTCTGGCGTTGTCGTACGCCTGTTCTTCCCTCTGGCGTTGTCGTACGCCTGTTCTTCCCTCTGGCGTTGTCGTACGCTTGTTCTTCCCTCTGGCGTTGTCGTACGCTTATCCTTCCCTTTGGCGTTGTCGTACGCTTGTTCTTCCCTCTGGCGTTAAGTACGCCCGTTCCTTCCCTTTGGCGTTAAGTACGCCCGTTCCTTCCCTTTGGCGTTAAGTACGCCCGTTCCTTCCCTTTGGCGTTAAGTACGCCCGTTCCTTCCCTTTGGCGTTAAGTACGCCCGTTCCTTCCCTTTGGCGTTAAGTACGCCCGTTCCTTCCCTTTGGCGTTAAGTACGCCCGTTCCTTCCCTTTGGCGTTAAGTACGCCCGTTCCTTCCCTTTGGCGTTAAGTACGCCCGTTCCTTCCCTTTGGCGTTAAGTACGCCCGTTCCTTCCCCTTGGCGTTAAGTACGCCCGTTCTTTCCCCTTGGCGTTAAGTACGCCCGTTCCTTCCCTTTGGCGTTAAGTACGCCCGTTCCTTCCCTTTGGCGTTAAGTACGCTCGTTCCTTCCCTTTGGCGTTAAGTACGCCCGTTCCTTCCCTTTGGCGTTAAGTACGCCCGTTCTTTCCCCTTGGCGTTTTGTACGCCCGTTCTTTTCCTTTGGCGTTAAGTACGTCCGTTCTTCCCTCTTGGCGTTTTCGTACGCCTATATTTTCCCCGTGACGCTGTCATGCGTCCGTTTCGCCTCGGCGTTTCCCTCACGCCCCGGCGATCTCGCCCCTTGGGCCCCTGCGCTCCTCTCACGCTTCGGCGTTGTTTCTCCTTGGCGTTTCCACACGCCCGTTCCTTGCCCTTGGCGTTTCCACACGCCCGTTCCTTGCCCTTGGCGTTTCCATACGCCCGTTCCTTCCCCTTGGCGTTTCCATACGCCCGTTCCTTCCCTTTTGGCGTTTCCATACGCCCGATCCTTCCCTTTTTGGCGTTTCCATACGCCCGATCCTTCCCTTTTGGCGTTGTGTTGCGCCCGTTCCTTCCCTTTGGCGCTGTGTTGCGCCCGTTCCTTCCCTTTGGCGCTGTGTTGCGCCCGTTCCTTCCCTTTGGCGCTGTGTTGCGCTCGCTCTTTCCCCAGCGCTGTCAAGTACTCGCTTTTTCCCCGGCGCAGTCAAGCGTTCGTGTCTTTCCCTGATGTGCCGCCCCCTGATTGTGCTTTGGCACATCAGTGTTCTCTAGCTCCTTGGTTCCCCCCGTGTTCTTTGGCTCCTTGATTCCCCGCTGTTCTCTAGTTCCTTGGTTCCCCGCTGTTCTCTAGCTCCTTGGTTCCCCGTGTTCTCTGGCCCCTTTGGTTCCCCGTATTCTCTGGCCCCTTTTGTGTTTGCAGGCTCTTTGGTCCCTCAGTGTTCGGTTTCGACTCTTGCCCGCCTTCCTGGGCCCCCTCCACCCGCCCGGCGTGGGGATTCTGGGCCGTCCGGTGTCCGGCCTTGGGGGGGGGGGGTACTGTCAGGATGCAGCTTATTGGCTGCATGCTGAGCCTCTCTCCCTCTCTCTTGTTCCTGCACAGCCTGATCAGTTTCACCTGGCAGGCTGCAATTAACCCACAACTGCTTCCACCTGTTCCCACTGCTTTATCAGACTCACCTCTTTCGGTTCCCGTTGCCGGTCCATAGCGTTCACTCCCGCTCAGTCCCTGCCAGTTTTTCTTGTCAGCTCCGTTTGTACCCGTCAGCCTGAAGACTCCGTTCACCTGGTCTTGTTTCAGTCAGCCCATAGACTTTCCGACAGTTTTGTTTCCTCCAGTATTCAGCTCAGACGTTCAGACCTCCACCGTTCGGCTCAGACGCTCAGACCTCCACCGCTCGGCTCAGACGTTCAGACCTCCACCGCTCGGCTCGGACGTTCAGCCCTCCACTTCGGCTCGGACATCCTGTGCTCCACTACTCGGCTCTGAGGTTCTGCTCGCCTCTGCTCAGCTCTGATGCTCTGCTCGCCTCTGCTCAGCTCTGATGCTCTGCTCGCCACTGCTCGGCTCTGACGTTCTGCTCGCCTCTGCTCGGCTCTGATGATCTGCTCGGCTCTGACGTTCTGCTCGCCTCTGCTCGGCTCTGAGGATCTGCTCGGCTCTGACGTTCTGCTCGCCTCTGCTCGGCTCTGATGCTCTGCTCGGCTCAGATGCTCTGCTCGCCTCTGCTCGGCTCTGATGATCTGCTCGCCACTGCTCGGCTCTGACGTTCTGCTCGCCACGGCTCGGCTCTGATGCTCTGCTCGCCTCTGCTCGGCTCAGATGTCCTGCTCTCCAGTGCTCGGCTCCAGAGTTCCTCCCGGTCAGTCTCTCCACACTCCTCCTGCCAGCCAGCTTCTACACCCTTCACCTCCGTCCGTTGAAAGACTCTGGTCTCATCCTCCATCTTCCAAACTATTCAATAAAACTCACTCATAAGAACTGACTCTGTGTGTGCGTGCTGTGTCCGGGTTCATCCCAGAAAAATATATCATAACACAAATACTTTTGGGAAAATTGGATAATCAATGCATTCATGGGATTCCCTGAATAAAGCAGCTGGTATTTTTATGTATTCATGCACTTCAGCACCCACTTCCTCCTTTTAATAGAATTTGGCCAGTTTTCAGTAGGCAGCAGGTAGGATACACCTAGAAAGGGATGCAAATCCCTCTCAATGTCATCTTATTGAAATAGATTTTAAATTAAAAGTCACATCACAGTACCATTGAAACCTCACAGGACCTCATGCCTCCAGTCATTTCCAACCAACACACATATCTGGCACTACATGGACAAGGCTAATCCATGGAAACTATGTTGTTATATTACAAATATTGTGCCACATATATTTTCATGCATACCTTCCTCTGAGGCAATTAATCAATCATGCTTACATGCAATAAAAAGCAAAAAAAGAGGCTCATGATTATTTTTGCACCAAATGTGATGGTGTCAAGGGACATTTTTTTCCCCCCTTTGCTTCTTTTACGGCTGGTGGAAGATGAGAGTTTTATGGCTTCATAGTCGCTAGTGCTTGGTATTCAGTAATGGGGCCCTCATATTCTCGTAAGACTGGTTTAAACAAACTAAAGTTGTAATTATGGCTGGCAGACGGCCATGAAGTAGCAAAAAGCAATGTGGACATCTTCAAGCAGCCTGTGTGAAAAAGGTTCTCCTGGAAGACTGGATGCACAAAGTTACATGTACGAGCTCTGCATCAGGGCTCACGCGACTCCCTCTGATGGTTCAAAACCAGGATGTATCTTATTTTCTTCCAGTTCTGAAATAACAATGAAAAACAATTTAGGCGCCAGGCAGCAGCCCACGCTAATCTGAACATGCCTAGCGTTACTGCTCTGCTAAATCTCAGATCGCCTGTATTGCTACACCTTCATGTGTTTGTACTCTGAAATAATAATAAAAAACTGTCAGAGAGTTTTGGGGAGACTCATCGCACCCCAGTTGGAGACCCTGGCCAGAGGTGTGTTTTGGTATATCATCCAGACTGTGCGTGCTTATGACTGTTGCACATTGGGTGGTGCAGAGCAACTGACTTATTGGATATTATACTTGTGTCCACATATTGGATTTCTGCTAAATAATGTTTGGTTTACCGGGGACTCCTCCTGCCTCGAGTTGGGTCCAGACTGTTCACTCTGCCTCAAAGCACAAGAGAAGCATGTGAAAATGTCAAAGATAGCACTTTGAAACCGACAAGAATGTGGAATAATACATTGAAGTCATAGTTGTGGGTCCTTCAATTTCATCCATTATTTGACTGATCTACAATTCATTGTAAAATAACAAAAGTAGAGGAATTTGTTGTTTTTGAAAGCAAAGTAGCTGTAACCTAATAGTTTTCTTGAAAACCAAGCAAGTGGAATAGCTGTTGTCGTAACCTTTGGATGATCTCTAAGCTAGGTAACTGACCATTCTCCTGAGAATGGCAGGATCCCCATGGGTGGGATTACTTAGGTTAGCTCCTTGGGGATCCTGCAGTCTGCTCATGTTAGTCTGTTTATTGTTCACCCTTAGATCCTCGTGTTGGTCACCTGTTTAGTTTTCTGATAGTAGCTAAGTTTGATATAAGTTTAGTTGTTCTGTTAATTCCCTGCACCTACCAGCTCATTACCCCTCCTTTCCTTCAGCCTGATTGCATCCTTTGGTTCACCTGAGCCTAATTATCACTCTGTTGTTTCCCTGCGTCTCTTCCCCTTTGAGTTCAGTTCACGTTCTCAGTCACATTGCCAGGTTGCTCGTCTTTATCCATAATTCTCCCTTGTTCTGGTCTTGTTCTTGCCATCTGGCAGCCTTATCATTTATTTTATTAAGCAGCTATTCACTCAGCATGCTGCTTTCCCTCTCCTGTCTGTACTTTCGGTTCAACAACTACAGAACAATCCATGACATGGTGTCACTTTTGAAGTGTATCAATATTTCTTGGTAAAAAAACCTTTCAGGCCATAGTGATCTAATACTGACTTAAATGCGGACAGTGACTCTAGTGTCTCGGAAAGTTCCAGC
Organism: Fundulus heteroclitus; assembly: GCF_011125445.2. Classification (NCBI taxonomy): domain Eukaryota; kingdom Metazoa; phylum Chordata; class Actinopteri; order Cyprinodontiformes; family Fundulidae; genus Fundulus; species Fundulus heteroclitus. The sequence continues at coordinate 9,436,886 of NC_046363.1, read as the reverse complement.
TCATGGTAGAAGTGAGCCTTGGTGGTTCCTGGGGTATTCCCAAACATCACAACCAATTTTCTGTCATCTGCAGAGGACGGTTTGGGTCTTTCGGACCTGGACAAACAGGGGACACATCAGAACAACTTGAACTGATGAACTTGAAATTGATTCAGAAGACTCTTCCAGCCTTTACAACTACAATTTTCCTTTTATCTTCTCAAGGTGGAGCCCATTGTACTTGTGCTGTTGAACAAATCCGTTGTATGCTGGAAAAGAGACGCTACCAGCAGCAGGCAATCAGATCACCATTGAAAGGTTATGTGGCCTTGCCCTCGACAAGTTAAAAGATGGTCTCGAAAGTTGTTTCGATATTTCTGTTAAATATCAGTTGATTGTTTAACCACAGCTGTATCACCAATATTCGCCTTGCTTCACTCACAGGCTGTTCAGACCAAGATGGATTTAAAAATATATATATTATTATTAAGTGTCCTAAAGGTCTGTATCTGACTGACTACTTCTCAAATCTTTCTAAGAGTATTAAAATGTATTAGGAATAGTGAGGTCAACCAATCAGATGTGTTCAGATGTTCCTAGATCCAAACAAATGTGTACAGCTTTTCAGCTCTATGAAGTTATCACTTATGGAATAATCTTCTTATCTCCATTAGACGTTGTCAATAGATCTTGTTGTTGTTGTTTATAGATCTTGGAGAAACTTTTAAAAGCTCAAACACAGCTTGACACCCTGAGTTTATTGTGGTTCATCCTGTTCAGAGAATACATTTATTATTTTAATACTTTTCTATCTAAGTAGTATTTGCCAGATTTGGTGAGCTACAACTAATCTAGACTTTTCCAGACCTTTGGAACCCCATAATGATTTGAAATGAAGACCTATGGGAATCATGAAAATTAACTTAATAGCATGTACAGCATGTAACTCACTGAATAACTTCAAGAAGATCTTAACTTTTACACCAAGGCTACCTCATTTTATACCTAACATTAAACAAACATACAGATTCCAAAGTTGAATAAAAGTCATTCAAGACCTACTTTTGATACTGTGGGCATATTTAATATTTTTTCAATATCAAAATAAATTTATAATTCATAATTTATTAAGACCTTGCAAAAATTCAGTTGTTTTTATTCTGGTGATATTATGTTTTTTGCTCTTGGTTGATGTAATATTTCTTCCGGTGGACTTTTGTTTAAAAATTGATGTCTAATAAACATCAGCATACACTTCTTACTGTGGCTCTCAACAGTGTACTCTGGTAAAAATGCCAGGTTTGTGTGAAGCAAAAACAAACTTAAGTCAAAAAAATCTTTTCCATCTATATTGTGACATATATCCTGTATAAATTAAGTTAAAAGCAAACCCATTTATTAAGAACTAACAATAAAGAGCGGCAATAACGTGGCAGCAGAAGTGTGCATACCTTAAAACTAATCCTTTGTGGAAAACATTTTAATCCAGTTTCAGCAGTCTTCTTGACTTCATGCCTTCCATCAGTTCTAGTAAATCTGAAGAACCTGAAATAAAGTCCAGCTGTCCAAGCAGGACATCTGCATGATTTAACTAAAACCATAGTTTGCCGAAAGGTCACAAACTATAAACTGACTCATTGTACAAAAGCATCAGTCAAGAGAAGGGCATAAAAAAAATCCACCCGATTATGTAATTATATATACACCACGGCACAGTGAAACCAGTCAGCTATGATTGGAAGGAATATGGAAGCTAATGGGTACATTACAAAAACTGGATGCTTCGCCAAAGCAGGATGAAAAGTAGTGCTTGTGTTCTACATGGGACAACATCCTCCTGTATTTTCCATATGTTTGGCTAAGAAATAGGGTTGAAAGACAGAGCTCTCTTCTTCCAAAAAGAAAAACAGCCAAGCCTGGCTAATATCTCCCAAAGTCTTGTGGTAGAATGTGTTAGGGCCCGCTAAATACAAATTAGAACACTTGGGACATAATTTCCTAAGGAATGTTTGGCGCAAAAAATTATAGTTGATATAATCAAAAGAATTCCAAACTGATGGTAAGATACAGTGGTGGCTGCATCATGCTGTGAGGGGACATTTTCAGTTGGAACGGGGCTCTTAGTCTCGGTAGATAAAAGTATGAACAGCTCCTGACAACAGCACAAGGAATCAAAACCAAATTAGCAAAAGAAAATTTATACAAGGGTAAAATGAAAGCTCAACTGACCTTGTCGGAGTCCAGAGCTAAATCTGAATGAGATTGTGTGGGGTCAGCTGAAGAGGGCTCTGGAGAAGAGACCTCACGGGTTTGGAGAACTTTTGCAAGGTAGAAAGGGCAAACATTACCAAGTCGGGATGTGATATACTCCTTAGATTGAACGCTGGAGTCTAATCAAACGCTGTTTTAACTTAAGGGTGAGTGGACTACTTCAACTGACTTAATACACCTTTTTGTGTTTATTATTTTCTTCTAAAATGTATTATTTTCCAGTTGATTTGTACAAATAAATGACACATTTTGTTCATCAATCATGGTCTTATTTATTTGCATCACAGAGAGGGTGTATACGCCTTTGAGAGTCCTATAAAATACATGATGTGTCAAATACATAAAATGAATCATGATACTCTTAACATCCGACGTCGTCGTTTTCCCACAGTTTCCATCAACTGAGACTCCCATGGCTGGAAATTAGGCTACCAAATAAACTCTCATATTTGTTTTGTCGGTTTTTCAACTCTCAATGTTATTACTGCTAACTTAAATCGAAGTGTTAATTCATCTGACACACCAACTTAACTCCGATGGACTCTAAACCTCAAGCAGTGAAAGTGTAGTGGGAATTTCCACTAATCAGATTTTGTCCCTGTGAAAACAGTCATGGTTAGCAGGGAAAACACAACAAGAGCAAATCTCCGCGGCCGTAATTCTCCCTCAGAGGCAGCTGAGGCGCTGGCAGGAAAACGGTGCTGAAGTCGGATAAAAATGGACCGCCGTCAAGGTCGCGCTGCCACAATCCACTCAGACACGTAGCTTCAGGAAGCTGGAGATGTTGAAACAGATGTTTTTCATAATGGCTCTTTGGTGTGGAGCAGATGACTGCTCTGTTTCATTAGCGCAGTATGTTGTCCTGTTGTAGCAATTGCGCTCCATCTAATCTGTCCTCAATTACTCCCAATAAAGTCTCGCCCTCTCGCTGTTGATTTACACAAACCATCTCAAGAAGGGAATAGCTACAAAAGTCAACAGCCGTCCTGCGGCGTTTTCACAGCAAGCTGAGATGCGTTTCAGTATCCTAATAAAAAAAAAGGTTTCAAGGAAATTTAAAGTTCAGTGTGATGCTAAAGAAGCATGTGTTTTGAGAACGAGCTTTTCTATATAGTACAAAACCAGAAATGAAAACACAGGAGCTGTAGAGGATGATTTAATTGAGTAATCTGAAGGCTGCTTAGAGGTGTTTAGCACTCCAACCAATAAATCATCATTTTATATTTAACCCAAACTGCCCTTAGCCCACATGGCTGTGTGAATAAAACAGGACTTGTGCTGGGCTTGTTTGGATTTTAAACTATTTTTGCTTTCCTGGAAGCAGCAGAGGAGTAATAAAACTTACCAGGTCTCATATGGATGGGCCTGACATTGTCTTGTTCTGTTAGACATATTTGTCCTTGTCCTGCGTCCTCTTTCCCCTTGGTCCTTACTCCCACACACAGCACACACATGCCTCTGCACACAGAAATACACGCTCTGTACTCGCCCAGCCTGAGAACGAATGAAAGAGGACATGCAGCTAACGATATTAAAAGGAGTCCAACATTGGCTGTCTCCGTTGTCCTATACATCTGTCTCCCTCTGTCCTATCCTTTCCTTTCAGAGATAAAAAAAGGTTGTTTATCTATTACACCATTACCCACACAGCAGCGATGCCAGAGAACAGCTCCTTTATCATGCTTCCATCAATTTCAATTGCCCATGTGTATAATAACGCAATTCTTTAATTGGAAACTGTCTGTTGCTAAAAGAAGCCCGTGTCTGTGAATTTCACAGCAAATACAAACGTCTGTAGACTCCGAAAAATAAACAAGATGTCCTTCACAAGTTAAATACCTTTTTCGGTATTTAAGATGTTTTGGTGTCAACTGGTGCGGCTGTAGAAACAGAACCAGAGATCGCTGGGCGTGGTCAAAGACACGGCTAGGATTATTTAACCTTTTTCCTTTTGCACCTCCGCTGGATGTTGCTGACTGGTTTGGCTCTATTGTTCCTCCTTGTTTTCTCATTACGTGCATGCACAATGTCGTACCTCTGGTCATGTCCTCTTGTAATGGGAAATGTACACAAAAGCGCTTTGTTCACTAACAAATAGTGCAGAAACGTAAAAAAATATGAAATATTAGAAGCTAACAGGGCACAATGATTTCATTGGAATATCTTTATATACACCCAGGGCAGGGTGATGTTGTTTTAGTTCACGCCTAATAATCAGGAGATGAATGTTCAGTGCCATTTACTCTGTCAACTGGGTTTTCTTTTCAATTAGAAAATCTGTCCAAGCATTTTCAAATATTTCTTCTTTAGTGCTGATAAAACATGTGCAAAGACTAGCGCAAGATTAACCCGTGTTATTAATGTGTCACTGATGCAGCATTTAAATAGCCTGTGCATTGATTCTGTTGCAGTGATGCATAATATTTGGCCTCTCAGAGTTCTGAGGCTGATGCCATGAAATATTTTGATATTTCCCAAAAAACCTGTTCATCCACTGTTCTCTGGCACTGCTGTGTGCCAGTCATGCACACATTCCTCCACTGTTGTCCTCATTCCCCCAAGTTGTTGTAGATGGTGGTGGCTGTAGGCAGGGATGATCTCCTGTAGCAGATTGTCTTTTAGTGGGTCTGGTGAAGCCTGTGACTGAAGACGGTCTGTTGTTGCATGACAGTCTGATGAAGAGAATGCTCAGAGTTATCCATGATTTTTCTTCGTTTTATGAAGAATCCTTCTTTGCACGGTCATCTCCAGAGGGTCTAGAACTGGGTTCTAGAAGGGTCCCACAACAGAGCTGGGCTTCTTTATAGGCTTGTCAATTGTTCTGATGCTGCTACCCCAACAGATGATGGCAGAGGAGATCACACGCTCCACAACAGACTTATAGAAGATCTGCAGCATCTTGCTGCAAACCCTGAGGGACCTAAACCTCCTCAGGAAGTCCAGTCTGCTCTGTCCGTTCTTTTAGACAGCTTCATAGTTGGATCTCCAGTCCAGTCTGTTGTCCAGGTAAACACCAAGGTATCCACACGTCTCCACCACCTCCACTTTTTCTCCCAGTATGGTAGAGACTCCTGGTGGTCCACCTGTTTCCTTGATGTGCAATGTCAGGGCATCAGGTCTAACGTCACTAAGGACTGATGGTTGAGTTTACCTTGGTATTGCAATAAGCTAGGAGGTCTTCCACAACACCGGAACCTTCTCCTGGGTCAGACTTGTTGAAGAGATGCTGTAGAATCCCAGAGGACTGTTCTGCACAGGCCTTAAGGACTCTGGGGTAGACACCATCTGGACCTGCAACTTTATTCCAGTTCAGTCTCTCCAGCTGCCTCTTCACCTGACTGCAAGAAGCAGAAAAGTGGAAGTGGGAGGCAAAATCGCCTGATTTGGTTGAGAACCAATATGCAGAAGCAGAAATATGGCTGAGGTGCAAGTTGTGACAGGTAAGCTTTGAGTCAAATGAGGGTGTGGTGTCTGTTTGGCTGTGGGCAACAGAGGAAGATGCTGAGCTTGTTCCTGAACTGGACTTGTTGAAGAATGTGTTCCGCTAATCATCCATCCATCCATCCATCCATCCATCCATCCATCCATCCATCCATCCATCCATCCATCCATCCATCCATCCATCCATCCATCCATCCATCCATCCATCCATCCATCCATCCATCCATCCATCTGAAACTGGTGAACTTGATGAGCAAAATAATAATAATATTTAGCAAGATATCCAGCGAAGTCAAGTAGAAGACACCCAAACGATTGATTGTACGCCGAGCTTAGTGCTCTTCTAAGCTGTGTTTCTCTCAATGACCACAACTTGCCCTTCATTGTTACTCCTAATTCAAAACCCCTAACTTTTTCACATTGTTGATTAAAACAAGCAGGCAACCCTTCAAGCGTCTGCATGTCATCTTTACTATCTAACTTTGAGTTGCTGTGTAGAGTGCTGTGAAGTATTGTCTTCAACAACTCATCTATTGTCGCAGCATTTACCAACGCATGCCGTCTTCAGAATGACAATAGTGATTACATGTGACTAATTTATTCATGCACTAGGCTGCTTCTGGTTGTCAGCTTACATAGTGTGTACGGGTATTTTATTTTTGTGTGAAAGAAGTACTTAGTAGTTTAGTGCACAGTAACCTGGTCGGTTTGAAAGTGGGATCTTCCATTTTTCTTTGTTGATTGAGCACTTTTCTTAAAGAACCCAGGCTTTCTTTCTTAGAGATTGCCACAGTCTTGGCCCTACAGATTGTCAGCTTATCCTGGGTCTGGCATACAGTGAGTCATGACAACTGGGACTGGGCAGGGAGAGCACCTAGAAATGTGTTAGCGTTAGGCCAACTGGCCACTCTACATCTTAGGTTCCCCGAGGAACATATCTGGCACGATAACTCTTAAGAGTTGTTGATCTTGCTTAAGAAGTTAAATGCTAAGCCATTTTGTAGTTTACACATGTTGGGTCCCAAAACTTTTCTGGTACCTGTTGGATCTGGATTATTGAGTCTATAGTCATGCAGACGTTTGCTGGAATGATATGTACCCTGGAGTTGTAGACTGAAGTTATTCCATGAATGGCATTGCTGTTTGAAAGTTGCTAATAATTGTGACTGGGAGGTGATTTGAAAGCCCAGCCTGCAGACATCGTAACCACAACAGAGGCAGATATATTAAAAACGTAAAGGGTATCATTTTCTGCATCTTGCCTCGACTATTGGCCAATAAAACCAATGGAAACAAGTGCTGCTCTGGACTCTGAGAAGAAACATCCCAAACATCCGTCCACTTTCGAAGCAAAGCAGGATTAAATTGCGACCGACCGATTATCGTTATATAATGCCGTTTGTTCACTTTATCAAAAAACGTTTCCAGTAAGCACGAATGAGTCATCATTTTCAGAGAAACCATACCAAGCAAACGTCAGAACTTTCCACCCCTCCCTCATTTGCTCTGCAACACAGTTTAAATTCCAGGTCAGTGCAACTCACAAACAGCCCTCAAGCTACACAAATGCTTCTTATTTTCACAGCAAACTGTCTTTTTTATTAGACCTTTGCCAGAGCAGGAAGGCTCTCCGGGTTTCGGAAAGAAAAGGCCCGACGGCTGCCAAAATCCATCGGTGGTTGGGAAACAATGGCACGCCCTGTGCGATTCTCAGCACTCCTCCGAACCCCAGCCGTCCTCCCTGCCGTAATCCACTGTTCCTTTGCTTCGTTGGATCACAGATGCCGCCTCCAATTTGTTTTGTCAGCTTTGGCGCGGGAGCACTGAGGAGACCGGACCAGCATGGTTGCGTTGCTTGCCAACAGGGTGAAAAGAAAGGAGGAGGGAATGCGAGAAACCCTAATTGCTGCAATAAGTAAGAAAGAAAGAAAAAAAAAAAAATCATAGGTCGTGAACAGTGTTGGTAACATGAAGGAGGCGAGGTGAAGAAGTCCAGTGTGATCCGATGGACTCGAATTAGTTGCGCTTCCTTGTGCAACTTGTGTGGCAGATGTTCTTCATTGGCCACAAGCCACACTGGGACAATAGCAGAGAAATGGGAGCTATTATCGAAGGTGGGTACGAGTGTTTGTCGCTGCGGCGAGGGTGGTGGTTGCAATGTCTGCGGAAACCGTGGCTAACTGATGCTGACAGATGTGGAAGGGGTCTACATGTCTAAGACGACGAGGGAAACGGCTAGAGACGGAGTAGAGTCCCCCGCTGATACTCAGTCAACACAACAAAGCCTTGTAATTACACGAGGATGTATCGCAAAAGTAGAGCATAATTCTGTGAATGCAAAAGTAAGCGTAGGTTTCAAAACCTTAAAAAAACAAAGCTGCAAATCTGGAAAGTGTGGCTTGCATTTATATCCACACTCAATTACTCTCATATACAGTACAACTTCATTCAGAAGTCCCCTTCTAATTTATACCGCTGTCATTTAAAGATTTTGTTGCACAAGCTCTCATACTATTAAAATGCAAGAATATCAATTGCAAAAGGAAACATGTTTGTTATGTTCCTGTTTAAGCTGTATAGGTCCTGGAGGTGAGTGAATTATCACTTGAATCAGTGAACTTATGCATGAGACAGGAAGTTGTTTGGTTCCACTGCAACATGAAGGAGTCAGGTCATAGAAACTACACTTTTGTGTGGCTCGGTTTCTCAAGCTCTCAACAAGCCTTCACTGCTTTTTAAAAATATTGCGAGGTAATTAGGGCACCCTGTGAAAAAACAGAAATTGTCACACTACCACGATACGAAGGATTTATACAAACTGCAGGAATGTCACGGCGAGCTAACCGTTAAAATGGACTTCTTCTTTGTTACACTCAAACAGTAATTTAACCCTTTAAACTTATTTTACGTGGTGGATTGGTACAAAATAGTCTAAGATAGTGAAATGAAATAAGAACATTTTAAATAATTGAAAAATAATGAAAAGACATACAATTGGCATGTGTCCAAATTCTCTTGCAACTGGAATTGCAGCTATAGGTGGCTTTATAAAGCACTGCCTTTGCAGAGGATGAACAGTTATGCATGCTGAAAATGTTGTTATTTTGTCCTATTTGGGATTTGCCGCACAATAGAACAATCATACATCTTCAATGTTCAAGGCATGTTCTGTAAATTAAATGGCGCATCTCACAAACGATCCTTTTTAATTCCAGGTTGTGAGGCATCAATGCATCAAAAAAGGCCAAGAGGGATGAAAACTTTTGCAAGGCACTGCAGATACCATCCAAGTGAAAGGTCCTTCGGGGCATGATCCTCTTGACCATGCCCAGAAGTTCTTTTTTTATTAACCGGGTTTAAAGACGATTTTATAAGTATGTCAGCACACCTTTGTGAACTTAAATAAAACACTTAATTTTAATGACATTTCAGGCCTTGCCATATCAATTCTCTTACTCCGAATTCAGTTTTATAGCTTTAGTTGCACTTCAGAATAACACCCATTAACACCAATGTGGAAGCATGGGGTAAGGGTCAAAGGGGTGCATGAAGCTCGTGTGGTGGCCTGTGTGTGGGTGCCAGTCTGGGCATCATCAAGAAAAGGCCGTCCCCGTGAGACAAGATATCACCATAGCCTGGTTGGCTGACAGCTTCAGGGGCCTTATTGAAAAATCAATGTCCATTTGCGCGTCCAGCTCACCTGGCCGTCTGCCAGCTCGGCTGAAGTCACCTAATGAAGCCTGATCCCGTTACCTGATTCCCGTTTTACTGAGTCAAAGTGACTTTGCAGCTGAAGTCATCCACACATCAGGGACCTCAGGGGTGAGTTCAACATGAACCGCGTGGCATGTTGATGTTGTTGTTTTGCATGACCCTGTTCTTTTTGATGTCGAACAGCATCCCGATCTGCACCTCTGAAGGCCACACTGATCGCTTTCAAAACTTGGGAGTCGCTGTTTCAGCTCAAGGATAAAGAGAGCGAGCCGTTTAAATCATCCAAACTCTAAAGTCTTCAAAGTTCTGATTTCAGGTTATGCAGCTGAAAGCTGGAGTTTCGTTCTTCTGCTGCATTCATGTAAGTGATCTGAACTGCCAGTTTTTGACAGGGCGACATTTGAGTTTTAATGATCACAATGAAACTGTACTTCTTTTGAAAATAGTAGTGAATCTTGTGATATTAAAACCACACCATGATATGTTGTCCTTGTAGCCTTGGATTGTAAGGTGAGTGCTTTAAGCTTGTCCCTTTGTTGTATCTACAGTGTGTTTGAGATTATGAAGATGGAAGTAGTTCTTGAGGTGTTGCCCTGTTGCATTGACAGAGCCGACTCCTAAAAGTGATAAAAAAATATCTTCAGTCTCACCGACTAAACGTTAAAGAAGCCATCACTTCACCTTTAAACATTCTGGGTACTGAGCTAAAATAAAAAAAGGAGAAAACCAAAAAAAAACAAAATGTTGAAACAGTGACAGACTAAACATGAATGAGTTGGTAGCACTATGAGGACATCACCACTTTTAATTGTTTGAGATCTATGAAAGCTTTATTGTGTTTGCAAAAATACAATTAACATTTTTTATGCTTTTGTGGCCTTAGGGACCCCTTTTCAAATGATAAATGCATAAAAACAGAGCGGTTGAACTGTTTTAAGCTGGTCACAAATACATTAAAACCCAATTAAATCTTTAGTCAGTGTTTTTTTTAAATTTAAATCAGACAAATGGTGATTATTTCTCCCCTCCCTCCCCCCAAATAGGACGAAATCTGATTTTATTTTCATGTAACAAATATAATATCATCTCATCTTGTGTATTGAATGCATCGTTATGGCAGTCCTAAACCTATACTCTGTTCAGAACTCCATGCCTGTTTCTCCACTTAGATTATGTAAATTTTCCCAGGATCGTTTTTAAATTTATAATTCTGTAGTCAAAATAGATGATAAAATTAGTGATCATAGATAGCTCACATATGGCCAACCTCTCTGTAATCTTGTATAGAGATAAACTCAAGCATCTACATTTCCCACCTGCCCCAGAGGGTTTTGCTGCTTTCTTCTAGGTGTTCTTGGAATTAAGACTAACTGTATTTGGAGAAGGCAATGCTTTTCTAATCAGTTAGGGTTAGAGTTAGGTAGACCTTGCATTTTAGCTGATTTAATTAATTTTGTAAAGTGAAGAGTTCACACCACACTCAAACTGAAAATGTTTGCATCCGTGGCATACTGTATTGTAAGGATAGCACATTTTTAGTCATACTGACTAAAAATGCGCTCAAACTTGTCTCAAACTCGTAGGCAACTGGGGTTTAAGTGCCTTGCCCAGGAACATATCGACATGTGACAGTGGGAAGCTGGAATCGAACCCCAGATGACCATTCTACCCACTAAGCCGCAGTGGCCCCCTGATACGGTGTTCAGCTGAACCACCCAATCATCTGATTTTAAGTCCACTGATGTGATTTGCAAATAATTCTAAGAGCTGAAAACACACAAAAAATATATCAGGTTAGATAACGTTGCAGGGATGACAGCCTGTCACAAAATAAAAATAAAAGTTTCCTCCTTTCTTAGAGAAATCGAAGTGGACTGACTGGCTCATCATCACTGACGACAAATAACATCAGACTCTCCCTGAGTCGTGGAGTGAGAAAACACCTTCTCGTAATCACCATGCTGTTTCAGCAGCTGGAAAACTTGGGCAACCCCTCAGTCTTAAAGCATACCATAAATGACTCACACCAGGCTTGATTGCTCAAACCCAAATGCAGCCTGTTTGCTAGACTATAAACTGTACAGTAGATTCTAGCTGTGGTCATCTTTTCTAGTTTTGTGGATAAACCACTGTAATATTGCTGCTGAGAATGAGGCTTTTCTTCCAGTCACTCCACTCACAGTTTACCATTAGATGGATGGAGGAACTACACTATGCTATTGTGCATTGTGATTCATTTTTAGCCCATGTGAAGACTGTGGTATAATTGTGTCCGGGAAACCTTTCCTGTGTGTAAACACCCGGCCACTCTGACTGATCATTATGTTAAATGTCAGCCGGCTTGAAAGTTGTGGCCGGAGCAGCTGAGCAGTAAAGCTGCCCTTCTTCGGTGGATCACTTTTCTCTGTGAAGTTTCATCTGTCCGCGGATGAATGGCTGACGGCGGCAGCAGACCGTAATCCCTCGGGCCACGACAGCGGGGACGGTCCAAGGTGGAGGGAAACATCCATCTGTGAAACCCCAATCAGAAATAAAACCCCAGTAACTCTAGCGGACCTGGGCGGCAAGTGATTACCACACAACCTGACACATATATACAATCCCTCCCTGTCTGCCTTTGCAGAGCTTTCTTGCCTCCAGAAACGCAGAAGAAACAAGTTTTTTTATTTATTTATTTTTTTTTTTTTATATAAAGGCCAATCCTGATGTACACACATGAAAGTTTGAGCGACGGTGGACATGGGGGTGGATAGAGGATGACGGAGAAGAATGATGAGGACGTTTCTTGAGAGGGATAAGATAAGGAAGGGGAGGGATGGACTGTCGAGCTCACGATAAGAGACGACATCATCCAGAAGAGAGAGTGCCCTGCCGTTAAAGCAGCCAATACTGGCAGTCATTACCAGAATGACGTATGCTGTCTGTGCCCCTTGTCTGTCCCCAGTCTGACCCTGAATTCACACTGGCCCCAGGATCCCAGGATGTAGGAGACGAGCGCCAATGCCAGGAAGACCTGTGGAGTAGAAATTCTTAAAATGTACCCACATATAGGGGGTCTCTACACCATTCCTCTACAAACTGGGAATACCCCCTTGGTCCTCCCTGCTTTCGCACAATCCCTGCAGACTGTCTTCTCTCTCCCTGCTTGCTTGGTGTGATAGAGTCTAGCAGAGGGGCTCTGCGTAATGCAATTTGGTTGATTAAAAGAAAACATTAAAGCACTAGCTCATTGAATTTGACGGCACGTACGAGTCCGGATCTCACTGGCCACTCTGTTTTATTGGCTGGTAGAAAAGGGGATCACGTCATCCTCCCAGCCCCCACCGCCTCCGGTACCCAACTCCGTACCTTCCCTGCCCACCCCCTCCGCCCCGCCTTCGCTCGTTTCTTCAAGCCACAGCAAGACAAACCTTGACAGGAGGACGTCCTGGCAGGACGCACCTTTGTCCCCTCCACCCCCCCCCCCCCAACTCAATACATTTCCATATGCTTGCCCATTATCTTGCACATTTTCACCTTGAACAATCACAAAACATTGACAGGAAGTTACATGAAGGATTGCTCATCATGTTGTACACTGATACATCAAGTAAAAGTGGAAGAGAAACATTAAATACAGTAAGAAAGTTGTTTATTAGAATAAGCAAACTTCTAGGATATTAACGTCATAGTTGGATGGGTTAAAGGTAGTCAACTCCTTGACTGTTTGACAGTTACAAGCTCCTTCCAAGTATCGTAGTCTATAATTTAGTCTCAGACGGGGGGTGGAGGCAGAGATGGAAGACGGTGGGAGGTAGCCCTCAGTGAATATCAAACAGCCAATCTCTTCAGCAGAGGCCAAATCCACTCTCAGTTCACCATATTCAGTCCATATATTAGAGTTATGTTGATGGTCCCGCTCGATCCGATTGTGTACGGGGGCAACAAAAACAACTTCTGATTGGACGTCCCGTGTTTTAGATGACATCATCTGTGGCTACTTCAGTTACACAGCAAGAAATGAATAATAGCCCATCGGGGGTGATGTCATGTTTCAGCGCTATGTTGGGCCACCAAATGTAGACTTTTCATCCTTATTGGCCTCAGTGCATTGTTGAAGCCAAAAACTTCATTACATTCTCTAAAATTAGGTTTGTCCTGAGCAAGGTAATGCTACAAGAAAGAAACTTTGTTAAGAGGATCTGCATTAATCAGCCTAACACACACACACACACACACACACACACACACACACACACACACACACACACACACAGAGAGAGAGAGAGAGAGAGAGAGAGAGAGAGAGAGAGAGAGAGAGACTGAGACAGAGAGAGAGAGAGAGAGAGAGAGAGAGATGACACATAAACACATGTTGGTGCACCAATCATCAAACCCAGTGATTTACATTACAGATTCAGTCCAGATTTAATTTCCTTAACTTCATTTGCCCTGTTGGTCCTATTAGGATCCCAGAAATTATACTTGTCTTGTTGGGCTTAACACTAACCCTTGCCTGTGGTTTCTGAACCTTCTGACAGAGAAACGCGTTGTTGAAAACATCTCTAAAATGATTACACTGAGAGCACTGTGACTTCTAAAGATGTGGGCTCAGTCCACCGGTGTTCCAACCATTCATCCATTGTCTTTTGCTTATTGGAAATTGGGTCGTTAGGGCAACTGGCCCAGGAGGGAAACCCACACATCCATCTCCTCTAGCTCATTCCATGGGAACCCAAGGCATTTTCCAGGCTAATCGGGATATATGTACTCTCCAGGGAGTTCTGAGTCTTCCCCAGGGTCTCCTCCTAGTGGGACATACCCAGAAAAGCCCTAGAGGGAGGCGCCCCGGAGGCATCCTGATCAGATGTCCAAACCACCTCAACTGACTCCTTTCGATGCGGAGCAGCAGCAGCTCTACTTCTCACTCCGCAGCAAACCGCTTCAGTGCATGCTGGAGGTCATGGCCTGAAGAAGCCAACAGAAGAACCACATCATCTGCAAAGGTGAAGATAGGATCCTGAGGTTCCCTAACCGGATACCCTCGTCTCCATGACTACGCCCAGAGATCGTGTCCATGAAAAACACAGACAGGATTGGTGACCAGACTGCCTCACCACTGTCTACCATAAGCTTTTAAAATGCTGATTTTTTTCTAATTCTATTTTGTGATTTCATGTTTATCCATTTACACTGTTTTGTTGAATGTTCCTCCACAATGAAATGAGATTCAAATCTGTATATTTTATTTATTTATTTATTAATTGGATTTGCATTTGTGTTGTGAACTTTTCTCTTTAAAAATTGGGAAGGAACATTTAAACAGGATTTCAAGCTAGATCTACATTCCATGAGAGTGAAAGAGGCATGGAGAGCAAAAACAAGAGGGGAAGAGAGAGGAACACTCAGGACTACAATAAACAGAGACAACCAATGGATAAAGTGTGAAGAAATCACTGTATGTGAACCTAGAGCAACAGCAGTTTCTTCCTTTTTAATGAAAATTCAGAAACATGTCAGCATGAGAGCTGTGACCATCTGCTACAGATCCTCAAATAAAATCCAGTAGGCTACAAAAGTATTACAGCAACTTGCAAGAGTGTTTATTCACCTTGGACCTTTTTATAAATATATTTTTGATCAATTTACTTCATTGTGAAACAGAGAATTGTGAAGTGGAATGAGAATGTTACCTGGCTTTGAACGTTTTTCTTTTTTTGGCATAGTTTTTTTTTTTTTTTTTACAAATAAAAATTAGGAAACTCAGTGCATGGGCATGGATCCCCCACTTTCACTGTGGGGGATCCATGCCCATGCACTGTATAAATCAATATAATGCTGCTTGTCAAGACTCAATACAATCTGCTGGGTTTCCCTAGAAAGGAAACTTTTTGACCAATCTGTATGATTTGATTGAATTTGACTTTGTAAAGTGCCCATGAGATGACATTTGTGGAGAATTGGCGCTTTATAAATGAAATTTAATTGAATTAAACCTTCTAGGACATGGCTGTCTACCTAAATCTGGCATATGTGATTTCAGTCTTCGAGAGCTGGTGTTCTGCATGTTTACGATGTTGCTCTGCTTGAACAAATAAAATGATTCAATCAACAGTGAGGTCCGGCAGACACTGAAGACAGGTTAATGAGATTAATCTGCTATTTGATTTGATTCCAGTATGTTGGAGAAGGAACATATTTCAAAGTAGAATCAGAGCCACCTAGCCTCGTGAGACCATCCTGATCTCGCGAGCTTTCAAGGTTTCACTCGCAGATCAGTCTGGATACTCTCCGTTAAAGAAAATTTGGAGCTGTTCACCAAACGAACGTCCAATCAGTGTTGGCTTTGAGGCGGGTTGAGGTGTGACGCAACGAGAAGCGACAGTTCAGTCTAAAGACATGGCGGCTTCAGCCGATGAAACTAGCGTTAGCGTGGCTATCGAGCAAGTTTTATCGGAATTACAGAGTATTTCTTTGCTGAGCTAACGAGCCTTTACCTGCAGCAGCAAGAGTAGCTTGGCTTGTGGTTGTGTTTTCGTCGTTGCTCTGTTACGAGCGACGACGAATCTGATTGGTTTATTTGGCCCGTCTATCACCAACATAGGCCAATCAGCTAACCAGTATTTTCGCCCCTTCCCAAAATTACTTCAACGGAAGGTTTCCAGATGGATATGCGGAGCAAATCTATCTGGCGGAGTCAGGTAAAGAGCCACCCGCCTCTAAAGTAAACTTAATGCAACTTGAGCATTAATCAGATAAGCAGTGAAGAGGGCCATGGTTGCTTTGGAGGAGCCACAGAGATTCAAAGCCAGAGTGCGAGAATCAATCATTAGTCATGTACTCCAGAAATATGACCTTTATAGGGGAGTGGAAAGAAAAAAAGCCGCTGCTGAAAGAAAGCCATAAGAACGTCCATTTGATGTTTACCACAAGCCATTAAGGGGATACACAAAACATGTGCATGAAGGTTCTCTGGTCGAAAGTGACCTAAGTGAACTTTTTCCCCTTCATGCAAAAGTGCTATGTGTGGCAGAATAGTGCCCCAAACACACCACTCCCCACGAAACACGGTGGTGGGAGGGTTATGCTTTATGGACGCTTTGCCTCTGCAGGGATGGGGTCAGGGTTAATGTGAAGATGGCTGGAGGTATGCAGAGAGTGTTTCTAAAAGAAAACCTATTAGAGGCCGCAAAAGACTTGAGACTGGATCGGAGATCCATCTTCCAGAAGGAGAACGGCCTAAAATACACACCCATCGACACAGGGGATTGGTTAGGTCAAAGCAAATTCATATTTTAAAATGGCCCATAAAAAGTCCAGCCATGAATCCAACTGATCGTTTTAGCACAAACTGAAAATCCTCATCCCTTAAGGCAGACCTTTTGTGATGTTTGAATAAATAATGGGTAAAAGTTTCAGGTCAAAATGTGACAAGATGGCAGAGACATTACTCTGATTACAGATGCATGTCCCAGATTTATTTATTTTTCCTTTTGTAAATAACTTTGAAAAACCATGTGCCTATTTCCTTCCGCCTAACAGGTATGCACTACTTCTAATTGATCTATCAAACAAAATCTCTTTAAAATTTGTTGAATTTTGTTGTTATAATTTGTTAAAAAAAACATTATATTCCCAAGTCACCGTACAGTGTGACCTCAGGCTGATGAGGTTATGAACCCTGAGGGAAATGACCTGAATGTTATTCATCATGTATATTATGTATCAGCACCTGGAGACAGATTCTTATTGGTAAAAACACATAGACTAAACAATAGTAATAAAAGACTTGGGTTATTTTCAAAGTTATGTTCAGTTGGGACATTATGTGATCCAGCTGCTTAAAGTTTAAAACCCGAGGGCTGAAGTGGTGCTGACCATATCTCAGGTTAAGATAACTATTGACAATGTTTCAGTAGCTCAGAGTGGATTCTGGCAGCTTGTTTAACCACGTTGCATCATTGTTGGAATTGATGGAATAACAAAAACTATGAGCACTTGTGATGATTACTCATTGTTTATAGCTGTTCAGATTCATCATCATGCTTATCGTCCAAATCTTACTTTAGCTTCAGTGCTGCATTTTTAATCCAAGACAGAACCAAGTTCTCTGCTGTTACTACAGTCTTTACTTGTATCGGAAATAACATGTCAATTTGACTTCGGATGTTTAGGCTTTCAGAATGAAAAGGGTACCAGCATCGGTTTCTCACCAAGGACATGTGTTTTGGGTCTTCCAAAAGAATACCAGTGGTGCGTCATGTCAGTTAGCAATGAATTAAAGCTTCAGCAAAGTAAAATCAAAATCGTTAAAGGTAAAGAGACATCCCGACAGCTGTAACCCTGTTTTAGGGTGTTATTGACAAATTAAAACATTGTTTCTTTTTTAAACAGGGTTGTGTAGAGTAGCCAATTGCCAATCAGTGTCTTAGCTATAGTAAACAGCGATAAGAGAAATTTACTTTCAGAGAATTTGGGTTAGTTTTCATGATTGAGTGAAGTTAATTGCTTTTCAGTGGAGGCCCCATTTTATACAATTTATATCAATTAAAAAAGAGGCTAAAACCTTTTCCCCCTCCTGTCAATAAGATCATCCATTAAGAACTTTAAGACCACACAAATGTTCCATTATACCTTGAACTGTTGTTCCTGTTAGCGAAGCCAAAAAAAATCTGTATATTTTTCTATTGTAACTGCCCTCATTGCTACTTAATAAAGTAATATTCAATAAATTCGAATGTTATTGAAAAGATAATTTATTTTAGTAACTCAATTCACTAAGGGTAATAATAAGAGTAATGTTTCAAAGCCTTTATCTCTGTTAATTATGATTTATTTTCCATCTACAGCCAATAAAAACTCAGCATGATTAGAATATTGCATCTGACCAATCAAAAATCAAAATTCTTTTTAATGCAGAAATGGCGGCTAAATGAAAAATATATTTAATACAAGCTTAAAGGTTGTTTTTCCCCTCAAAAGTTACTTTTAATCTGACAAACATATTAGAGATGCTTATTCTAATTTATTGAATATGACTAAAAACTGCCATCCATCCATCCATCCATCCATCCATCCATCCATCCATCCATCCATCCATCCATCCATCCATCCATCCATCCATCCATCCATCCATCCATCCATCCATCCATCCATCCATCCATCCAACCTACTTGATCCTCTCATTAGTGTAAAAGTCCATTTCAGTTGTTAAGAATACAAATATTTAATGTCTAATGAGTTTATTGATGTCTTACCTAAATGTTTCCATGCTTAAAACTGTTTCCAGACATTTCTGTTGCAAGTCCAAATATATTTCTGTTTTAGATGAGACAGGCACGCACAAAAAAAGCCCCCTTTAAAGAAAGAAAATCCCTTTAATGCCCCTGAGATCATGTAATTACGTGTATGTGTGCATAACTTCAATATCTTGCGGTCGCTTCACCCAGTGGATTTTCTTTTGCATCGGTGCAAATCAAGTTAAACCGCTGGATCAAGGTGAGTGTGAGGTGGGTGAAGATGGAGAAGGAAGACATGAGAGACGGAGGCAGAAGACAAGAGTCCCAGCCAGAGGGGGGAGGAGGGGGTGGCTGTGGTGGGCCGTGCAGGAGAAAAGCAAATCTGAAGGTTAGGTTGACGAGAAAGCACGGTCTCATATCGGCTCTCGGTGCCACTGGGAAATTTGAGATGTGAGCAGATAGGATTGTGTGCTAGAGTTTCCCGCAAAGAGCCCCCCCTCAAAGCTACGCTCGTAGAGGGGCTGGGAGGAGGGTGGAGGTATTATCACGTTAGGACATCAGATCCAGGGCCGCATCATCTTTATATCAACTGCGTAACACTTGTGGTGGAAAGCAAGATAACTGGACAACAGCATGAAAGTCATAAACGAGAGACAAGGATCATAAATCATCCAATCTGTATAATATGATTGAACTTGACTTTGTAAAGTGCCTTGAGATGACATGTTTCATGATTTGGTGCTATATAAATAAAATTGAATTGAATTGAATTGAATAAATAACATTAATAGAGATGGGTTAAAGTCATGAAGATCAAAATCATCCCAGTGTTACAGCAACAAAACTCTAATTAAACAAAAGAGAGTCAGTGACGTTGGGGAAGATGGTTGGAGGTAGGGGTCTGTTTTAAAACCTTATTACACCACAGATTCCTGGAAATACTAGGAATGGGAGAATAATGTGAGTTATTTCTGTTTTAGTGAGCAGATCTTTGAGATTGATCCCCGCTCCACATGTATGTTAAACCATCACTTCATCATATATGCTCCCTGGAACAAAGGGTCCTTAATATAAACCAAAAACCACCCAGTGCACTTTACTCACACTGTAGCCACACTCCCCCTCCTTCTTTTACATACCCCCCCCCCCCCCCCCCCCCCCATATTGATCTTAGCCAATATCAATACATAGCAGGGGCCAGATGTTGCAAAACTCCACAGTGCGGTAGAGGAGCTTGGGAAAAGAAACCTCTGGAGGAAGTTGTGTGCATGAATCTTTTAATACTCATAAGCATGCCAGCAGATTTCCATTCAAGTGAATTGATATGAAATAGTTGACAGCAAACATGTTCATATTATTGATTCATCCTTGTTTTTCACAGTTTACATTTTCATCTTCATCTCAGTAAATCAGCTCTCCGAGTATCACAATCGGTTGTATAAATATATTAGACGCAACACTTTTGCTGCGTTGAGAGGTCTAATGCTGCCATCTACAGGCATTAATACACAACAACAGAACTTAGGCGACCAAAAGTGTTGCACGGGGGTGACTGTCGACCAAGTGCAGGCATTTTTCATGTCCATGTAAACGATACAGCCCTGGGGAGTCTGAGGCTTGCTATTAGTTGTAAACTGCTGGCACACTAGAATCCCCCTTCCAAACAGAAACAGGCTGTAAAAGCTATTGGACTAAGAAGAAGGCTGGGAGACAAGAATAGTTTAACACAGATATACCTAAACTTGACTGAAACTGTCGGAGCAACAACCCAGTTGCCTTCTGATGAAAAGATTGATCTGTTTAGCCATGATGAGGGGTGGCCTTAAGAATGCTGGGTTAGCTGCCAAGCATGGTGGTGGCAGGATCATGCTGTGGGTCTGTTTCACTGTGATTGTACAAGGTGTCTGCAGGGATGGATGGCTATCTCCAAATTCTCCTGCTTTCCCTGAAATGAACTGAAACACAGACAAAACCATTTAACAAGATAATGTTCCCAACCATGTTAACATGTTTTGCATGTTTTGGACTGGATGAAGCAGGCTAACATCAGGCTTCCAGATAGCCCTCTCCAAGGTTCTTACCTCACTGAAATAGAAAGTTTGGGGACTATGCCTAAAAGCCTTGCCAGTACCAAAAAAACAAAACTAGGCAGCAGGCATTGTGGAGGACGTGTGATGCACCTTGGAAAGTTTGCCAAGCCACTGCAGAACAACCAAGATGTACACAGAAACTTCACATAGAAACTTTACATCGTGAGCAACCTGAACCATCACAAATGTGCATCATCAAATGGCACAAACATGCTTCCAATACTGAAAAAAAAAGAAAAAAAAAAGCTTGTCTTGGCACGCCACATTATTCTGCGTTTAAAGATAGCAACGTTGTTTTAAGAAATCTTTAAAGCAATTTCTCTTCTTTTAAACCAGAATCATTTTTGTGCTTTTAGCTGTCAGGAAAAAAAATGTACAGTAGAGCATCAGCTGGCAGAGAACTGCAGAATAAGATGATAAGTTCTGTTTTTGTTTAAAATTAAACTACACTGTTAAAAATGTCATTCAAAATGACATAGAAATTTGAATTGGAATGGTATGAGACCATTAAATCAACCAAAGGAAATTAATGTTACAGATGCTATAAATTATCCTTATCAAAGAAACAGCGGAATGCCTACATATTTACAGCATTTATTTATTGAAAGGTAAGGCAAGGCAAATTTATTTGTACAACACATTTCAGTACAGAGACAATGCAAAGTGCTTTATATGATTAAAATATAGGAAAATAAAACAGAATAAAAGCAAGCAGGAATAAAATGCAGAAACAAAATAGAACATGGGAAAATAGAAACTAAAAGCAAACATTAAAAACAGTTGGACTACAAAGTTGAACTAATGATGTTTAAGTAGAACAGTTTAACTAGAACAGTTGAAGGCAATCCTAAACAAATGTGTTTTTAATCTTGATTTAAACAAACTCAGGCTTTCAGCACTTATACAGTTTTCTGGAAGTTTGTTCCAGATAAGTGGATCATAGGAACTAAATGCTGCTTCTTCGTGTTTGGTTCTGGTTCTAGGTATGCAGAGTAGATTTGAGGCAGAAGACCTTAGTGGTCTGGAGGGTTGATACACTGATAACAAGTCTGTGATGTAAGACATTGCTTTACCATAACAAATATTGCAAATTTGTGCAATGAAGGGAGAAAAAACAATATTATCATGTGCAACATATTATTATACAATGCTTCTGTCTAAATAAAAGGTTTGACAACTAAATGTGTTTTAATTTAAAACCTATAGGACATGGGTTCATTCTTGCATCAGCAAAATGCTAAAATCTTAATATGTTAGGCTTATGTTCAGTTACATTTAATGCTCAACATTTAGTCCAGTTTTGCAAATTTTGTCTGAATGATAGTGAATAAATTAAGCTTATATTTTATTTTCCAAAACTAACTGGTTATTGCAGTAAAATCTATGTGGTGCAAGTTGCAAATGTCTCATAGAAATTAAGTATTAAGAAAATAATTTTTAAGTGGTATAGCACATTAAAGTTGCATGGTGTTGGTGGAGTTTGCATGTACTCCCTGTGCTCAAGTCTGCATTTACTGGTTCGCCTTCTATGATGGACTGCTGACCTGTAAGATGTGCAATACCTCTGAGGTCATGACAACAGAAAAAGGCTTCACGAACATTGACCAGGTCAAGACTGAAAGAATGAATAAAAGACATAAATAGACATAGATTAACTAGGGATATAGTTATTTGCGATGCCTGCAAAAATAATGCTACCTCACTTTTCTTTTTTTTTCACTTTCTGTCTCATTAAAAGCACACACTTCCATTTATTTATGGAGATTTTATGTAAGAGATCAACACAAAGTAGAACATGTGGGTCAACATGAAGAAAGAGGGTGGACAGTTTTCAAACATACTTACCAATTCAAATGTTCAAAATGTGGCTTGAAGGGAGTTCAGTTCCTTTTAATGTGACACCCGGAGTAGAGTGAGTTCAGAGTAAGGCAAGCGATGCGTAGGCATGGCCCGGCAGATGCTTCAATGCACTGCAAACGCTTACGTTTAAACTTTTAGCACCGCTGTAACCTAAGGTGAGCTGTGACAAATTGACATTTGGCTTCTAAGATTTTGAACATAAATTATTTATTTGAGAATCTAGCAGTCTCAACTGTTGGGTCTGTGATGCTGATCAAGTGCACAAGTAAACCCATCCAGATGGTTAATTCGTGGGCCCAGAATTTAACCCCTGCGCTCAGGGATACAGCTCAGCAAAATGTAAAGTCTGATAAATTCTAAAATAATTAATAAAAATATTTAATTATTAAATAAGACCCCAGGCTTTTGATAATTTAGATCACCAAATACACAGCTGCAAACCTCCGTAGACACGGCCATCCATCTCAACCATAATAAAAAAAAGCCGCCAAAAGGTCTATGGTGACTGTGGAGGAGCTGCAGAAATCTGTAGCCCAGGTGGGAGAATCTGCCGTCACAACTATTTGTCATTCACTTCACACAGCCTGTGAGGGAAGAATAGTAAAAGGAAAGCCATCGTTTGCTCCACTCGCGTAGGGAACTCACCATCCCCGCCATGAACAGCTTTGATAACCAAGTAAGGGTTTCCTTCTATTTTACAACTATGAATTGGTCTGACTTCTACTTGTGTTGGTCTATCACAAAAAATCCCAAGAAAAAAATTGTTATTACAGTGTGGAAAAAAAAAGACACATAGTTTTACAGGTCACAGTCAGAACAAAAAAATCACAACTTAGTTACAACTAACTATGGTTATGGTATTTAAAGATGTAAAACTTTACATATATTTTAAAGTGCAAATGCTCTAATGTATGCTCATAGCTGTCTCAGAGTGTCAGTATGTAACACACGTACACATTCCTGTCCTCTGATGGACAGTCTAGGGTGTACCCTGCCTCAATGACTGCTTTTCCACCCCCCTCCCCCCACCCCACCCCCACGACCCTATAAGTGGGTATAGATAATGGATTGATGAACATACATGTTCCCATGAGTGTATCAGCATGCTCCCACTCCACATCCTGCTGCCTCTCTCCATCACTAGGATCATCTCTCAACACGCAGATGCTATGGTAACATAACACTGACAGAGACTGAAAGGCACTGCAAGACTATCAGCTCTGGAGCACCTGCTGTTGGTCCAGGTTTCAGACCAAACAGGACTGCTGACTCTGGCCACAGTCTGGCCTCTTTTTTCTTTTCTGGGTTGCTCATCTAAATATAGCCTTGTTCTCTTTGTCGAGTTAAGGCCACACTGCAGGTGCTGAAACAGCAAACGTGCAAACTCAGAAGTGTGCAAGGGTAGACGAGCTGGAGTTGTGGTGGCAGAGGCGAGTACTATTTTCTAATCCATTGAAGTTTTTTTTACCATGAGCACATCCTCATTATTGTCCTAACTGATCCCAATTAACTTTACAGTTACACTGCCAAGCAAAAGTATTCACACCCCTTGAACTTTCTCAGATTTTTTTTTTATGACCACAGACTTGACTAAGACTGAATTTGGCAAAGCAGACTCACAAAGGGAATTTCTAATCATCTGAAAACTATGGAGTGAATATGGGTTCAGATTCTTATCTATCAGGCAAATTGCCTCATGTAGTCTTGAGGTGCAATCAGACAATCAAACACATGGATGTGATTCAGTGTGCACAGTTCCCCTGCAGCTCTGGCTGCATTTGTAGGGCGGTTGTTATTCAGGTAGGTGAGTCTCTGTAATCATCTCAGCAGCTGACAGATTCCCCTACCTGAGTTGTGGATCTCTGCAGCTCCTCCAGTTATAATTAGCCTGTGGTAAATGTCCTTCTGGCCTGATGGCTCAGTCTTGCTAGGTTTGCAGTTGTGGTATACGTCTTCCACATATGGATCAAAGCTCCAGTTCTTGTGTTATAAGTGAATCCTTATTTATCGTCTCTGACCTTGTGGTTGTTCTCCTTAGTCTTTATGTCATCACATGTTCCCTAAAGTTTCCACAATAGTTGACTTATTTACTAACTGGTTGCCTAATTAGTTGATGCGAACAAATATTCTAGTGCAGCATTAATCTTTGTTGTTCCGCTTCACAACCTTGCGATGCCTTTTGTTAGTTTATCACCTAAAATCCAACCAAAATATGTGGAAATTTATGGTTATAATGTAAGAAAATAAGAAAAGGTTCAAGGGATAAGAACACTAATACTACTAATACTTCTGTTCTTTCAACCATTTTGTTGTTTTGTTGATTTCCTGATTAAGATCCTGTCTTGGAGCAAATCCTGGCTGTCATCCAGTCTACACCTGACAGGTCAACGGTAAGTTGCAGAGGAAGCATCCATCTAAATAGGAACCATAAATGAAAGAATACTTTCCTAATAGTATATTATTATAAGATACTTTCAACTTCTATAAACTGAATACATTTTACAGATTAAAATGTTTTAATTTTACATAATTATGAAAGAATCAATGATTTTCATCAGCTTGCTTTCCATATCTATTTCCGGTTCCTTTTAGACAGAATTCACAGTTTAGACTAAACTAAAAAGTCAAAAAAATGTTATCCGTGGCATGTTCCTTGGCCTTCATGAAGTTCATTTACTGACGGTGAGCCCACCTCCAAAGCCTTTACAATACAAGTATATCTATCTATCTATCTATCTATCTATCTATCTATCTATCTATCTATCTATCTATCTATCTATCTATCTATCTATCTATCTATCTATCTATCTATCTATCTATCTATCTATCTATCTATCTATCTATCTATCTATCTATCTATCTATCTATCTATCTATCTATCTATCTATCTATCTATCTATCTATCTATCTATCTATCTATCTATCTATCTATCTATCTATCTATCTATCTATCTATCTATCTATCTATCTATCTATCTATCTATCTATCTATCTATCTATCTATCTATCTATCTATCTATCTATCTATCTATCTATCTATCTATCTGTCTACCTACCTACCTACCTCTCTCTCTCTCTCTCTCTCTCTCTCTCTCTCTCTCTCTATATATATATATATATATATATATATATATATATGCATATAAAACTTTTCATAATCAACATGGTCATATGTGAAAAAGTAAGTGCTACTTGAATAAAATTGTGAAGGCACTGTGAATTTTACCAGCCATGTCCGGCCAAAACCACTGCCTGACTTGTAGAATCAAGAATTCACTTAAACAGAACCCTGTCTGGCAACATGAAGTAGACTCTCAAAGAGCAAGACTTCATGCTCCAGTCTAAATAAATAAAAAAAATTGCATCCATGGGAAAGTTCCAAGATGAAATCCCTTGCTGACCAAAAATACCACAAAGGCCCGTTTCCCATTTCCTCAGACACATCTTGATGATCCACAGCACTGTATGAGAAATGTTCTGTGAGACAAAAGTCAAACTTCTGAAAAGTGCGCACCTTGTTACACCTGGCATCAAACATACTCCAAAAAAGAGCATCATTTTACAGTCAAACATGGTGTTGGTAGTGCTGTGTTCTGACACTGCTTTGCTGCATAAGGACCAGGAGAGCATGCTGGGATTGATGGAACCATGAATTCTGTGGCCTGGCTAACCAGACAGACTTACGCCTTAAACACACCTTATGAGTCTGAGAAGCATCGGGTAGAGCCCGATTTCAAAGGTGGGACCAGGGGTCTGGCTGGCCAGGCCCTAGCTGAAGACATCTGACCATCCTTTTGTACCCTGAAACTCTGGTGTACTTCAGTTATAGCAGGATAATAAAAATCCCTGAATCAGGTATAAAAAAAAAACAAAACAAAGTAAGTGTTAGGAGTGACCTAGTCCAAGTCCAGATTTTAATCTGACTGAGATGCTGTGGTATGGCCTTGAAGAGGCTGTTCACGCTTATACTTTAGAACCTACAATGAGGCTCACTTTTTAAAAAATTGTAAAGAAGACTTCTAAAATTCCCCCACAGCTGTGTAAAAGGCTTACTGCCAATTCTAACAAACTCTTAATGGCAACCGTTGCCACAGAGGGGGGCATAAGCAGCTGCCAGGTTTGGGGCAGCCTTTCCAACTAGGGTCATCTTTGTCTGGATTTTTTTTTTTTTTGCCTTTACAAATAATCATATTTTTAAAATTTGCCCAGCTTATTGCTGTGTAGATTGTCAGAAAACCGAATAGGTTGTTTTTAACCACTCTCTCGGCCGTGGAATGCCGTCCCAAAGGCCAGGCTCCGACCCATCTGGAGCATTTACCGCGGCAAACTTGCAAGCAATCACTGTGATTAGAGGTAAACGCAAAGGCATAATGGGGCAAACGAGCATACAGGAGGCATTGCATGACCAACCACCACATTAGCAATTTCATTCAAATTAAATCAGCAGAGCCCAGTAAGTTGGGCTGTGTGATTTACAACAGCGTGTGTGTGTGGGGGGAAACAGAGAGGCGATCGAGGGGCGAACAAAAACTGTGATTTGTTGAGCAATATATCCGCATCACCCGCACGTTTGAAGCTGAAGAGGCGTTAGTTCATCTGTGATATTGTTGTGGAAGCAGCGCCTCTGCAACCACATCACCAAAAGAGGCATTATCCCTGCCACTGCATACAGCGCATTAAATATTCACTGCAGCAGACGATAGAGGCAGGAGAGAGAAAAAGAGACATGAAACCTGCATTGTCTTCCTGCAGTGGCTGAGTGGTTTCACTGTTTGATTGATCTATCCGATCACCTAATATCCTCTCTCATCTGACGTAGCATCTGAAGCACTGATGGTTCGCGCATCCGAGAAAGTGAGAATGGCTCGGTGGACATTTATGTGTCTGCTTTGGTCTACCAGGGCGAGGGAGCAGTGGCACCAGTGGCACCAGGGAGGATGGACAGGCAGGGAGTGATGGAGCACTTCTCAGGAAGGTGACAGTGCCAGCAATTGACAGCAAGGGGCTCACCGGAGATCTGATACGTTTTGTCATAGCTAGAGTTTTGTAATTTAAGTTAATGGTTGATTGGCAGGTTGTTTTTTTGTAGAATTCGAGGCTTTAAAGGACATTGTCACTGTTGAAATGCAAAGCAGCCGAGCCTAGCGCGTTCTCAGCAATGAGCTTTATGAAAAACGAGCTTCCCAATAACCCACTATGCATATAGACTAAAAATATCCTTTCTGAGGCAAAAAAAGAAAAAAGGGGGATGGAAGGAACAACTGAGAATGAACTCAGATGCCTTTAGGAGCTTGGCATTAGTTTTCCTCCTCAAACCAATCAATAAAAGTGGAAAGCTTTCCTTTTTTTAACCGCCAAGTAGAAAGTCAGCCTTCTGAATACAAAACTGAAGCAGATTTTTTTTTTTATCTTTAATCAATGTAAAGCTTATGTGCAATATGAAAATAACTGAATGTATACTTTTCCAATAGTTGTTTTTTTAATTATACATTCAACTTCCATATAATGAATACATTTTACAGATTAAAATGTTTTGATTTTGCATATCTCTTTCAGAAACCTTTGAGAAAGAATTTACAATTTAGACTAAACAAAAAAGTCAAATGAAATGTCATCCGTGGCATGTTCCTTGGCTTTCATGATGCGGTTCGTACAGTGATGGTGAACCCACCTCCAAAGCCTTTACAATAGAAATGTTTTATTAAAGGGCATCAGAGTAAAGGCGGCTGAATACATACGCATACCAAACTTTTCAAACATTTCTTTTATAGTATACCAACAAAGAAAGCATCCTCTATGACTTCCACCTTACAATTATGTGATGATGTGTGTGTGTCTTTAGCTTGACGTTCACCCAAATATAAGGAACAAGTTGTCGGACCAAAGAAAATGACTTTCCTTAAAGTTTGAGCCAGAATTTCATGTTTTCGAACACGTTTGAGAGATTAGCGTTTGTGAGCTTAAAACACCAAAGCCACGTTATAGTTTATATTCAAACAAACCAGGTGAACTGCAAAAATAAAGAAAAATAAAAAATCTAATCAACCAATCCTACACGGACCACCAATAAGTATTCGAGGGGGTGGGGTTTGTTGCGTGGTTGGACCGGACCCTGAATAGGCTTAAAACCTAAACAGTTTATCTGAGGGAATGGCTCTTTGTCAATTCTGGTGGCTTGCACTGCAATGAAACAACATATTTGTTGGAAATCTTATAAAGAACTCTTTAATCATTTAAAAATGGAAATAAAGCGCAGGATGACTGCAACCAAGACATAGCCGACCACCTAAGCTGATAGGTCGGGCAAGGAGAGCATTAATCAGAGAAGCAACCAAGAGGCTAATGTAAACTGTAGAGATCAACTGCTCATTTGGAAGAATTGGTCCAAAAGTCAATAATTAGCCATGAACTCCACAAATCCAGTCTTTATAGAAGAATGTTTATTAAAATATCCAGGAGAGGTCACCTTTGCAGTTTGTTACAAGTGATGTAGGGGTCACACCAGATATATGGAAGAAGATGTTCTTCTCAGTTGAGATGAAAACTAAACTTTGTGGCTTGAATGAAAAACCGTCTGGGTGACAGAAGCAAATATTGCACACCACCCTGAACATATACTTGTGTTCGAATGGCCTAGTCAAAGGCCAGACCCAAGTCCAGTTAAGAACATGAGGCAATACTTATAAATGTATGTTCACAAACAATCCCCATCCACTTCATTCGATGAATTCAAATGCATCCAGTAACATCTTTGTTTGTAGTAAATATTGGTTTCTTTTCTTCCTCTTCACATTATATTTGACTTTGTGGTTTATGACATAAAACCCCCCTAAAATACTCTCAGGTTTGTACTTGTAATGGTGCAAAGTGTAAAAAGGTGCAAAGGGAGTGCGCATCTGTGCAAGCACTTTAGTTTTCCACGTTGGAGTTTCGACCAATACAAATATTTGCAGTGGACACACAAAGCATTCACCGAAACAGACTTTTTAATAAAATCCTAATATTGCGTTTATTTATTCAGGCAGAAAGTAAAATCCGTTCCCCTGAGATTTATAATGCTAAATGAAGAGCTCAGCGTATAATTTTATTCCATTTAGGTCCCATTTCTAGTTGGTCGTGTCTGCCATTGCACCAGACCATATTCTGAAAGTCATAAATAAAATAATCAGCTTTGACTCAAATATTCCAGCTCACATCTGGACTTTTAGTAAAGACAGGACTGTCAGTGACCCCATTAAGAAATTCAATGACGGGGACAGTTTAGCTCCTCTTCGGCCCCAACTAAAGGGGTCGACTTACCCAGAAGCCGAGCAAATATCAATAAATGTGATTTAGCTGTGCACTGCTCAAGGATCAAGAGCTTATGTATGAAAGCTCTGAAAATACACTTGAGCCCGGCATGTAAAATGCTGTCGCCTCATACAAATCCCAGATTAAATGCCTCCAACACGTTTAGTTGGCTGTATGACTGGAAGCCTGGATGCATACGTGCTGCCAGCCGTGATTTCAGAAGGTTGAAAGAAGCAGAGGCACACTGATGCAGAGGGAAATGCAAAGAGGAGGATGTATTTGTTTAAAAAAAGCATCTCACAAAGCAATGCCTTACATTCTGCAAATGAGGCTCTCTGTGTCTGTTTATGGCTTCCATTTGGGATTTAAGCTCCTTTGTGTTTTGGGATGATGGCATTATCATAGATGAAACATGAGAAGACGACTGTTTCAGAGATCCTAAACCTACATGTATTTCAGGAGTTTGGGTTAAATTCTCAGCGTTTTCCACCCATAATGTGCAGTGCTGTGAAAAAGTGTTTGCCTGCTTAAACTTCCTCGGAATTTGCTGTTGTGTAACAAAAGGTACAGCTCATCAGGCAAATTATATCTGACAAAAAATCTTTGTAAACACGCACACACAAAAAAATAAAAAAAACATTTTCCAAAGATGTCTTCATTTATTAAGGGAAAAGAAAAAGTTAGCCACAGTAATCGGACAAAAAGCTAACCGATGACACATCCAGGAGGTCACAAAAGAAACAGGAACAACCATTTGAAGCACAAAAAAAGAAGAAGAACAACACATCTTTACAATTTCAAAGATTTTTCAAGAAATATTCTGTGGACTGACATTTCAAGTTATATCAGCTGTAAAACTAACAGCATTTCAGAAAATGACAGTCCAACATGGTGGTGAGTGTCTGATGGTCTGGGATTGCCTCGGTACTTGATGGCCACTACAACTTGCCTTCATTAATTCTGCACTCTAGCAGAAAGTCTTGAAGGAACCCCTTTGGAACCTTTATCAAATGACTACTTGGGTTAAACAGCCGTACCGTGGCTGAACTGATGCACCCAAGAAGGGTTCAACGGTTTTCGAGTGCCTTGGGCAAGTACCGCACTTAAATCCAATCGAGATGTGGCAGCTTTTACTTAACCAGGCTGTTCGTGCCCCAAAAACCCTTTAATGTGGCTGAATTTAAACAATTCTGCAAACACACATGGAACAGATATCCCCACAGCAATATAAAGACCACAATGGCAGTAATCACTAACACTCCACGGCAGATGCGCCACCAAGGAGGGCCCAATCAGTTATTAAGCTTAGGAAGCAATTACTTTTTCCACACAGGTTGGTTTGGATAGACGTTTGTCCTTTAACGAATGAAATCGCTTGAAAACAACGTTCTTTGTTTAAACGCCGTATCTTTGTCAGATATTAAAATCTGCTTGATGATCAGACATACTAAAGTGTGGGAAAAAAAAGCAAAAAACAGAAGAAATCTGTGAAGGGGAAAGAAACACGTAAGGCACTTTATGGTCGTGGTGACCCTGCTGTAGAGAAATCTTCCACAACCTGCAACTTGGACTTTCCTGTTGGCAAGAATAGACGGTTGTAACTGAATTATTCATTTAATATCTTGTCAAATGGGATCTGGATTTACAGAATATGTAAATGGCAAATTTCAAACATTGCCCCGTCGCCGTCATAATTTTTTATTACCTTTCCTGGAAATGTCTTCATTTGCCATTTCATTGCAATTTGAAACAGACGCCATTATTTTCAGAAAAAGCGCACACATTAGTCAGTTCTGTGGTCAGATAAAGACAACTTCAAATGATATATCATTTACCTGCATGAAGTTGATCCCCGGAATTTTCTGTTTTGAACGGTCTTGGCAACAAACGCCTGTTTCTTTTATGCATTGTCTGCTGTCTGATACACAGAACGCACTTCTGTGCTATCAGGATTTTCAGAGATGCAAGGCAAAAGCACGACGGCGCAGCAACACTGTGACCTCGAGCTCTGTGACGTATGGTGATCAGCCTACGTGTCCCATTAGCAGAGCCTGACTCATGCCATTCTGCATATAAACCATTGAAATGGGGTCACGCAGCCCTGCAAATCAAAGGGAGAGTGACCAGGGTTACAGAGACACGGCATAAGAATCATTTGCACCCCAACATCTTACTGTAGAAAGCAATGCCGGGAATTATGCAGTGTTTGCTTGAAAGCCAACCCTCTCCTTCTACTTCTCATATGCAATACACTATAATGCCTTTTTTTAATGAGAAGACAGTTTCATTTATTTATTTATTTTTACAAAAGTAAGTATCTCTATTTTTGTTGTTTTCTCAAATAAAGTCAAATCTGCTTAGGAGCTTTCTTTTGGCTCCAAGCTAAAGGGCTATTTCATCATTTTTAAAGGATTCCAGACGTCGTGTTTTCTCTTTTCTCGTGGGCAGCATATTTTATTCCCTCACTGTTCATCCATCCACTCATCCATCTAACAGTTGTTTATACCTACTTGTCCTTGCTGAGCGACTGATGCATATCTCCGGACGGTGATTGGGTGAAAGGCAGAGTACACCCTGGATAGTTCCCCAGCCCAACAAAGCCCCCTACTATTAAAGTTTGTATAATTTACATCAGTTTGATCAGTCTAGATCTTTTGGATTTTAAACTGAGAAAATATCCCACATTCCTTAAAAAAAAAAAAAAAAAACAGTATTATAGCCCTTTAACGCCAACTTCATTAGCCAGCTGTGGTATATGGCCATATATTTTAAACTGTGCTTAAGCTGTGCACCCATTTCCTATTGGCAGAACCTTTAAATAAGCAACTAAGAAAATTTGTTTGAGTGTCGATGACGGAACAACTTTCTGAGGAACTTGCACTGATACGATGGCAGTGACTATATAAAAGCCATCACTCCAAGTACTGAAATAAAAAAAAAGAATGTTTTAGGAGACAAAAAAGCACCATGTATATATATATATATATATATATATATATATATATATATATATATATATATATATATATATATATATATATATATATATATATATATATATATATGTACATATATTATTGCAACATATAATCAGAAAAAAACTTGTTTTTCACATAAAAGCTAAAATTCTTTTATGTGAAAAATAAAATAATTTTAATTGGGGTGTGGATTTCCAAAGCCACTGAGCCCAAATCTGTGAGTTTATCCTCAGCCATTTCATCGGCAATTCACTAATCACACAAAACGTAGGGATTTAAATATAATAATATCCAACATATAAGAGATAATTGTCTCTTTGAAGTCATGGCAGCTTAGGGTTTTGGAAGAAGGGCGACTCTTTCATGTGTTATTAGTTGTACTTCAACTGCATCTTTAAGTAGGGGATGGAAAAAGAAAAGCTTTCTGATAAAGAAAGGCTGATCAACCATGAAAAGTCACAGACACTCGCGTTGATGTTTTCCCAAAAATCTTTCCAACAGATAACATACAGTACATGCAATATGTAATGAAGGCCTTCTAAGTGGGGTGATTGTGTCAAATATCTAAAGGGCAATGAAATGTCTCCGGCTCAAGGTGAGGCAGAAGGGAGAGGAGAAAGGATCAATCGGATGTCAGCGTCGTCATAGGGAGTCAAACTGCTGGCAACGGTCAAACCAGTGTGTGTCTCAGGCGCACATGCATCAAGCCAGGCTTACTGGCTTACCTCAGCACTGCACCGGAGAGGAACTGTCACTGGATATTACCGTGTGGACCACTGAGCTGATTCTCCTCCTCCACGGCAGACAGGGGGCCTCCGCTTTCTCCCAATCATTTGCCCGTGGGGGGGGGGACGGACGCGTCCTTCCTGAAATGTGTCCCTGTGCCTTTTTACTGCTGGGAACCATCACATTAAAAATGAATGTCTCTAATAAATAAAAGCCCTCGGTGTTGGTCACAGAAAGCTCTGAGTGGTTTGTTTGGAAAATATGCCATTTAAATCTAACAGACGTCTTTGTTGGTTTGAACAGACTGAAACGGGTTCAAGCAGCACTTTGATGAACCGACACGATAATGGAGTTGTGGGAGAGATGAGCTAGGTATGAAAATTCATCAAATCACAGAATGTGTTTTGCCAGACCCTCACATTATTCCCCTCCCTATATTTAAAAAAAACGGAAAGCATCAAATTAATGGTGAATGCAGCATCATTCTGCCGATTTACGCAGACTCAGCAGAGTTTGAGAAAGAGGGGCCAGTTAGTTTCCTTGTGCTTGCAAACACAGGTTTCATTTAGCATTTTTCAAAACTGTCTTTGGATCTATCAGCAGTTAAAGCACGCATGAAACGTAACTCCAGCTAA
Organism: Fundulus heteroclitus; assembly: GCF_011125445.2. Taxonomy (NCBI): domain Eukaryota; kingdom Metazoa; phylum Chordata; class Actinopteri; order Cyprinodontiformes; family Fundulidae; genus Fundulus; species Fundulus heteroclitus. The sequence goes on along the minus strand of NC_046363.1, from coordinate 9,402,684 downwards.
GAGATGAAGCGATGAAGAAGCAACAACCAAGTGGGATGAGTTGGGATTGTTTACTGGGGGGGTGTCAAGAAATCTCACGAAACAAGACTTTGCAACGCTATATGCCACCGTGTTTCATGTCAAAGGGAAGTCTGCGCGGGGAGGCACTACTTTGCTGTGATTGCAGGACTTTGTCCCGTCGCAGACATGAAGGTGAGTGCTTGTCACTCCGGATCTGTTTTTGACCGACATATTTTAAGAATAACGGGAAGTAGTTCCTGAGTTCATCTGTTGTGTCGTTGGAATCAACTAATAGAGACGTCGATGGGCTGTCTAAAAACATTACTTCACGGAAGCACTGGAGAAGCCTTCGCCGATTGTTTGTGACATACTGTGACAGAAAGAAAAAATACAAACAAGCTGCAAGCGCCTTGGAAATAATGCCAGTCTTACTCTGTGCTCCTAACAATGCTCAGTGTCAGCTTTGGAGCTTAATACTGGAGTTAAACTATAGGGCTATTTCACAGTTCTTCAATAACCCTTGTCCGCATTGGACTGTGTCTATTTTGAAAACCCAAAGCACTTTGATCTATCGAACGAGACCTGAATTATACTACATTGAACAGTGTGAGTTTTATGAAAGTTTTATTTATTTTGTGAAAACACAAAATAGAGGGGAATTTTAATGTGTTTTCGGCATTAAAAACACAGTAAAAGGAGGCAAAAAGCATTAAAAAAACCTAATATGTTGTCAAGTCAAAGCCGGACTGGAATATTCTAAACAGAATACAGATTCTTTCAAAAAAAAAAACAAAAAAAAAAAACGCTTTTTAATCTGTGAAACCTTACTCTGTTGTTGTAAAAAATGATCAGTTCTTTTAAAAAGAAAATGGTATTGTTGTTGTGAACTGGGTGTATTGTTATACCCTTAGCTCAAACATTCCAACCGCATACTTCAAATCCTTCATACATTTAAAATTTAAAGACCTGGAAATTATTTTAAATACGCCATTATTAAACTTTTAATGTGAATCTAGATGTAGGATATTTCTTCGTAAACATAGTTACAAATAGTTTTTTTGTATGTGTTTAATCTGTGTGAGAAGTCAGGAGTTCTCAGTAGATGGCCTGGGGACCTAGCTTGGTTATGTCTCTGTCTGGCTCTGGTCTACCGGTTTACACATGAAACCTATAAAGGCAGGAAACGGGCTGAAAAAAAATCTTTTTGGGGGATAGTCCCTGGGCTACAATGTGAGTGTAGCTACAAGGTTCTCTGCCTCCATAGGTTTGGTCAACTCTGGATAGAGTGTGGCACTAAATGGGCCATGGAACAGTTGTGCAATTTTTTTAAAAAAAATGCTGAGACTGCTTTACTGACAGGAGTTATTACGTTGACCCTTGTAGCTCCCCCATAGGATGCTAACGGGGAGTCCATGTCCACTTAGTGCACATCCAGCCTTAAAATGCATGAGAGGCCCACATATATATGTTGATTGGAGGTAATTTACCACATGGCTTTGGTCCATTGGTCTTGGGATCCTTCTGCTGGGCTGGAAACCCAAAGCAGCAGCTTAATTAGCTTATGCACTAGGCTGCCTTTGGTCCCAGTCATCATTGACATGTGGAACCCTTATAGTAAAAAAAATAATAAAAAAAATAAATAAAATGGGCAGACAAATGCTAGCAGTGGTAATTTCCCAGCCAACTTGTGCATATGGGCCCTTGTTTTTTTGTTTTTTTTAGGGTGAATTAGTATTAAGAAAAACAATAGTTTAGCTTGGTTCCCTCATACCCAGAGCTGTCCCATTTCAAATAGGCAAGTAGCAGGTGTTCATTGTGTAAGCCACACACACTCCCACGTGGAGCCCATCTCTCTGCCCATTTCCTACCATTAAGGGTCTCATATGTAATAGTTGACTGGTTGTTATGAAATGAGTGTGACTGACATTAATCCTTGTTTAAACAAATGGTTCTACGTTTAAAGCAGCAGCTTAAGCCAAAGTCTCCACCATCTCCTCCTCCAGGGACAAGCGCGCAGAGGAGTGGCTGGGACTGGATCTTGTCTTCAGGCTGATGGAGCCGTACAGTTTGGCCGAGCGTTTGGAGTAGGCGGCCAGCTTCCTCCTGTACATCTCCCCCTTCCACATGGAGATCATGAGCAGCGTGGAGAGCACGACGCCGCCCAGCGTCAGCAGGCAGAGTCCCGCAATCACGCAGCGGTCCAGGTGGGCACCTATCCGGGCGCTCTCCATCTCCAGCCGCTCCATCTCCCTCGCCGACACGCTGTCGCGGTCCACCTCCACGTCCCGCGGCACGGCGTAGGAGATGATCACCAGGGTGATCCCCGTCACCAGGAACGTGACCGCGCTGATAAAGCCGTAGTCCACGGAGCCCCCGGAGCCCTCGCCGAAGGAGAGGTCGTCCTCGGACATGAAAGAGAGCTCCGGGAAAGTCTCCGAGCAGGGCTCGCCGTTGCGCGCTGGCCTGTGAGCACTTTTGCTGCTGGTCGCCGGGCTGGCCAATCGCAAGTTAACGTTCTCGTCGACGATGGTAAATGACGTCTCCAACTCCTCGTCGCAGCACACTCGTATCTTCTCCTCGCCGGGGGCGCAGAGTTTCCCCTCCGAGCCCGCCCTGCGCGGCGCCGTCCTCGGCGTGGAAAGGCATTGGCCGCGGCTGCCGCGGACGGGGACGCAGCCGCCCTCCCCGGGGAGCCCCTCTCCTGTTGAGCCGGCAGACTTCCGGCCGTGCGGCGCAGCGGAAGCCCGGCCAAGCGCGTCGGGGTTTAGTGCGGTCTGTCTGCCTCCCTCCGCGACGGGAAGCAGCTTCGGGGAAGCCATTCGTGCTTCGCCGCCCTCTGGATCGTTCTGAGGCTTCCTCCCACGGCGTCTCCTCTCCGCCGCATCCCTAAGAAGTGAACACACACACACACACACATACACACACACACACACCGGCTCAGAGCTTAACATTGCAGCCTAATTAGATAAGCCTTCATCGGAGATCTATCTTAGGACAAAAGTGCTAAAACTTGGGGTGGATTCTGGCAAAGTGGCGCAAAGTGCAGGTGTTTACGGCTTAGAATGAACGAGCGCTTTAAAGCGGATGGGGTAGTTAAAAGAAATCCACGGCCCCGTTCTGAAAGGCGCTTACAGAGCTAGGTGATCAGCCAAAAGCCTTCGTATCCAATTAGGAAAACATACCACGTTTAAACCGAGCTTACGCTAAAGCCATTCGGTCTCTAGTGGGCAATACCTGGCGCACAGACACGTTAGAGTGACACCGCACCATTGCGCGAGCTACGCGCGCACAGTCGTTTAACTTTAATAACCAGAACGCAAGAGATCCACCTCTAGCATGAAAAGCTACTGGAAAGCTACAGCACACTTTTTTTCCCCCTGAATGCCGCGCAGGATCAGGCATAAGCCCCGCTGCATAAGGGTGGACCCTGCACAATCCGCTTTTATTTATTTATTTATTTATTCTTCACTAATCCCTGACAAAATGCCTCTGCACACGGGACAAATACGATAAAAAACAGAAGCAGGAAAGAGGAGAGGACTCACCGCGCTACCTCGGCATCCCGTTACTTTTCTTTCAGCCAAAAGACAAGGAGGAGAGATCAGGGGGAAAAAAGAAAGCTTATCAGCTAGTGTGCTTGAGTCTCTCCCCCCCCTTCTTGCACGTTGCGCTGGCGGAGGGGAGCTTTCCTTTTAGTCCCTCCCACGCACACACACACGTTCAGACCGACACGTCACACGGAGCGCTGAAAGGAGCGCCGTCGTTATCTGCCAGTCGATTGAGATCACTGTCAGTCAGTCAGTCAGCAGCACAGGCAGAGATGGCTGTTTTCATTTAAAGGCTGATCAGAGGGAAGACCCGGATTTTAAGTTCCCCCCTGTAAGCCAGAACGCTTCCTTCCTTTGGAAACAATCCGACAGAAGCTCATGATGTCAGGGTTACTTTGTCATATAACAAGACGGGCAGGCATCTTTTGATTTTAAGTGGGATGTACTACAGTAGGCTGTTCACACATGAACCGTGTTCAGTCTGTATCCAGGGACCGTCTCCAGGGTTGAAAGACAGTTGTGGCTTTTTCCCCCCAGGGGTGGATGCAGTTGGGGTTTAGTCCATCCCCAAGGGGGACAGTAAACATGTTGAATAAAAGGGAGATTACGTAATATTTTGGTAATGTTTAGAACGCGTGTAAAATCCTTCTTTTGTTTGCTAATTTTCCTTTGTGAAGGTTTGACACATTATGTTTTAAAGTATATGTGATGCGTGTAGCGATCTTTAGTCCAGCTTGGACCGCTCCATCTATTCTGGTGCCTCTAACAAATTAATATTAAGGTGGTCCAATTTGCTTTTTAAAATGAAATAAATGTTTCATAAAGATCAAACTGGGTTTGAATATTTTCTCTTCAGTGCCAAATTCTATCCACGTCAGGTTTGACCATATTGCAACACCAGAACTTCAGCGCTTTGGGTCGAGCATTGCCTGGAATGATGTCAGCTTCAGTATCGTTAGCAGCTAAAGGCTAGCTGGGGTTGGTACTGGCCTCACACTTTTCCTTACAAAACCTATCTTGCCTTATTGTCTAACAAATCGTGTCACCTTGTTGTTATGCGCTGCTCTTTTGTCAACACGGCACACTTCTCATCAGCAGCTGTCTTTATTACTTGAAAAATAAGAGTGTGAAAAATAGGAAGCCAACACCTTTGCATCTGAGACATGGCATACTTTTTTTCACCTATAGGTATTTCACACCAAATATTAGAGGTTTATAAGGTGAGTGAGGCATAAATATCAGACAGAGGTTATAAAACATAGCTGAAGTGGTTGGAAGAGACCACTGTTTATGGGTCACGTAAAATATTGGATCCTGTGGCACATGGTGCCTCTAAATAGCAACAGATCCATATCACGTGTCTTCACAAGTAAAGAGAGGGCTTCATAGAATTGGTTTCCATGGCTAAGCAACGACTCCCAAACCCTTTATGCTTTACCTTGTCATGCTCCAACCTATGTAGGAACAATGTGGCCATGGCTTTTTACTATTCCAACATGACTGCACGCCAGTGTAAAATGTAAGGTCCATAAAGCTAGCTGAGTGGGTTTGGCGTAAAATAAAATGAGTGCTCTGAACATGCTCCGGGCCTCAATCTGATGGAACACCATGCATATATTAATTTGATACCAGTGATATCAATCCATCTTGTAAAAGGAGTCATTTCATTCATCGTCCTGGAAGCCTACATTAATGATATATTCATGCCAAAGAGAGGCATGTGTATGTACATTTGTGACTGGCGCTGCATTACTGCACACTTACCTTTGCCATATTTGATTTTCAAGTCAGGCTTTGTGAGATAATTCAGGTTTTCTAAATTGCTATTCTGACTTTTGAGGGAGTTACTTGTTATTTTTCTTTAAACACACACACACACAATTGCAAAAAACTCTACAGATTTCATGACCTGCAACTGGAAAACACTGGTTTTACGTTAGTCCTAGATTCCAGTTTAAACGTTTGATATGAATGAAGCACTAATATGAATAGGTAAGGGGTTCTTAACATATTGTTAAAGACAGTGGAACATGTAAGAAATAATAAATATAGCCTGCATGCATATACATAGAATCATGGTGCACAAATGCTGTCAATTAATTAATGTATCCAGCATATCTCCAAAAAAAGGTATCCAGCTGTGTAAAGCAAATGATATTGTATTGTGACAGCATGCATCATGCACCATCTGTTTAGTTTTGTCCTCTTAGAAGATCACATGGTCAGTAGGTCAAAGTCATCCTAATCCATGTTTAATCTAGAGATCAAATGGGCAACCCCCATCTGTGACCCACCTCATATTATAATTTTGGGGTTTAGTGCTTCTCATTGTTGCTTTTGAAGATGCACACACCAAATGACCCATAAACAGTTAATTTTCTTCTTAGGTAGTGGCACTTCAGAATCTACATCCTAAGTACCATCCACTATCCATCACAGAAGAGCTTAATACGGGTTCAGACTGAACCCTGCTCCTTTGCTGATTGTTCCACATTTTTGGCACAGGCAGACTGCAGCTATAAATATAGTTGCCACTTCTCCTGGAGACCTGGTGGCTGGGTGAATGGCTTTGGCCCACATCCCGATGAGACTCCATTTAACAGATGAGAGCAAGGATAGAGGCAAAAAAGAAAGGTTTTTTTTTCCTGAAGATCCTAAAATTAGTTTTCGGGACATGGAGAGGGCAAGAAGGCTTGTGCATCATTCCCTGATGGATCATAATACCTCGTGGCCTGTTGGGCCGCATTGGAGAGAGGAAACTGAAATTTGACCGTGCATTCCTCTCCAAGGTAAAAATGGCCAACTATCAGATGCTGCCCATCTGCAACAGTGCACCACTTTTCCTGCTGGCAAGGACAGCAGGCCTGCAAGAGGAGGGGCAGCTGGAAGAGTCAGCATGTCTAACAGCTATCCTCCTGGAGTCTCTCCTGACACAAGCATGCACCACCTTGGGGAATAAAAAAGGAACATGGATGTGACACTGCTGCAGTGCAAGGCAGGGGTAGAGCGGGAGGAGGAAGAAGAATAGTTAGGTTGATATGTGTGTGTGTGTGTGTGTGTGTGTGTGTGTGTGTGTGTGTGTGTGTGTGTGTGTGTGTGTGTGTGTGTGTGTGTGTGTGTGGGAGAGGGAGTTATGAAATGAATTCATGAACAAGGGCGTGGGTGCATTCACCTCAGCTTCAGAGAATGTATATACTGCTAGGATCAGGCATTGTCCATCTGTAGCCGTCTGTGCTGCAAAAAGATGCAGGAGTAAAAAGAACATGTATTGCTCTCTCCTTTTCCTCTCCTCTTTTTATTTTATCTTTTCTCCCTTTTAGCATTTTGTCTCATCTGTTTCTCTCTTTTTTCCCTCTTCTACCTTCCCGTTTATGTGTCCATTTAACATTAAATAGTCCCAGCATTAAAGATAATAAAACTTCATCCATGTATAAATCAGGTGGAGCACTATGGCAAAAGCAGTAAGGCTCCGCTTGTGAAAGTAAAATCTGTTGGGCTCTCTTTGGCATTAAGACAGCAATTCTTAATGCTTCCACCCCCCACCCCCCAACACACACACTAACACAGGAAAATCCTGAAATGTAAACCAGTGAAGGTGTGAGTTTAAACTAGTCTGCTATAGAAGAAAAAGGTCTTTGCACCTGCTCTATCCTTACTTATCTGTGATTTAAAGGAGCAATAAGCAATATTTCATTATTTTAGATTGAAAGAACTAAACAATAATGATATGAAGAACTAAAGGTATCTTTTTAGACAGAATATGGTATGGTATGGTATGGTACGTCATTCGCCATCTCTCTGTGTTGTTCTTCATTCTCTTGTTTACAAAGCCAGGGTTGGTATCCCACGCGTATATGCATGAGAATAGCTGCCACTCAGGGCTTAGCCCATCCCTCCCCATAAAATGCTACCACCGCGTTCACGATCAGAACCCATTATTACCACAAAAAAAACAGTCTTTGGCAAAGAAGTTGTCTGATCAGGAAAGACAAAACAAATATTTGGAGAGCATATCAAGAGCAGAAGCAGCTCCAAATCGACTCGGGGCTAGCTTTCTCCTCCAGTCAGGTGAATAATGGCATGAAGTCAAATGCTGGTATTTGTTGGTTTTACAGTCTTGTTAGACTTGTGTTGCTATGATGATTTGATTCAATGCACTGTTACAATTGTGGGACGTGGGTGAATCGTTGGAGTTTGACCAGCAATAGGCCAGGTGTTGATGCTGTGAGGCGAGTAGCCGTTGGTAGCCCAGCTAACATAGTTAGCATTGTTTCATGCAGCCCGACGGGCTTGTGACCAGCCCACTGTGATCCTCGCTTATATTCAAGTGATTCTCTTCCTGTAATTTTTTTTAAATTGAATCAGATAACTGGTCTGGTGATTAGATTTTGGAGGTAGTGAGAGGCGTGGCTTGCCACACATCTTGTTTTGGTCTACGGACAGTGCTCAACAGCCCACCTAGTGGTGAAATTTCACTTTTTGCTCATTAAAACGGTATTGCATCAAAATTTACTCTTTCAGTTTATAAAAAAGATACACCCAATTTTCCACCAAGCCTTGTGTGTATCAGCACTGATATCCTATCATGTATGTACCTTATTCCTGTTCTTGAGTTAGTTCAGTTCTTTCTTGAAAGAAATTATTTCCACTACCACTCAAAATTTGGGGTCACTCAGAAATGTCCTTACATTTCTAATAAAAAAGCACAAATTTCTTCAGTTAAAATAACATTGAATTAATCAGAAATGGGTCTAGAATTTTCAGAGTGGTATTCTGTTTATAATGGAGTGGCCCAGCACAGTCACCAGATCTTAAACCTATTGAGCTGTTGTGGGAGCAGCTTGACTGGATGGTGTGAAAGGGGTTTCCACCAATGCAACTTGTGGGCGGTGCTTCAGGCAGCATGGGGAGACATTAGCTCAGATTACCTCAACACATTGACAGATAGAATGCCACAGGTCTGCAAAGCTGCAATTGCAGGATTTTTTGATGAATGCAACGCCTGAGGGACAAAATTATTATTTTAAGTTCAAATCACTATTTCTTTTTTTGCAGCTTCTAGTGGCTTGCTTTTTTATGGAAAGTAGACTGACAGGAAAGGGAGAGACATGCGGCAAAGGACCGCAGGTTGGATTTGAACCCAGGTCGTCCGCGTTGAGGACATAAGACCTCCAAACATGGGTGGCGCCGCTATGCCACAAGCTAGCCTTGTCAAAGTCTGGACTATATTTTCTATTAATTTTGCAACTCATTTGAATAATATAATGTGAGTTTCCTTTGCAAAAACATGACATGTGACCATAAACCTTTGCACAGCAGTGTAGGTGTTCTTTTATTTTGTGTCTTGTAATATTCTAGCTAGTGAATGTAAATTATCCTTCCAAGTCAAGTCAACCTTTCACTTCAGTAACCTACATAGATAGACAAATGAATTGTAATTTCACATTTGTGCATAAAAACAAGGAATTTGACTTTTTTTTGTAAATATGTATAAATCTGTTGGATTGGTGCAAATAAGCATGGTAACAACATGGGTACTCTGACTGTCAAATGCTCATTAGAGTGACAGCCTGGGGGAGGAACCTGTCTCTGTGGCAGCTGGTTTTGGTAAATAGCACTCTTTAGCTCCATCCGGAAGGTAGAAGTCTAAGCAGTTTGTGGCCAGGATGTGGGGGGTCTACAGATATGTTAGCCGCCCTTATGCTACTCAAGACCTATACAAGTCCTGGATGGAGGGAAGGTCAGCCTTGATAATCCTCTGCAGAACTCAAATTGTTTGTTGTAGTTTGGGCCTTCCATTTTGTGTGGATGAGTCTAACAGAACTGTGTTTCTCTTGTCAAGAAGATACTGATCAAATAAAATCTTCCTTCAGATGCAGGAGATCAAACAACACTTGGGATGGAAGCAACACTTGAAAGATCCTTTCATGTTCTAGCAAAAGATGGAATGGCCTAAGAATCAGGGCAGCTGCTTGGCAAGCAGTGTTTCTCTGCTAGCCTGTGACCATAGGTCTCCATGGGAGGCAATTTATTTACCGGCCAATGGTTCACAGTAACCAACATTTCTTTCATTAATGCTTTGAGTTTTAGTGAATATTTGTGCCATAGAATGAGGGTATGGGTTTCACGGAAGGCCTGTTGCACCTTAGTTAAGATCTGGTGAGACCTTTACAATAAATCAATCTTTGCTTACATGGAGTGGATTGGGACCCCACTGGGGTTGTGAAACAACAAGTTGAGATAAAAAAAATCATAATATATGGCAAAGCTGTCTGCAAAGCATGTTTATGCCATAATCGTAGAAGAGAAAAAGACAGTACTTTAGATAAAAGCAATATATTGTTGTTTGTGTTGTCATTATTACGCTGTTTACATGACTAAGCAGTGATGCTCCATCATTACTCAGTGGGTAGTTCTGTTAATTTGTGGATTGGAAGCGGAAATGTTTATAAACCACAGCCTTGGATTCTCCAGAGTAATGGGTCCTTTGTTTTATTCAATTATCTGCAACTCACACCACAGTTTTGTTGGATTTCTGTCTGGGAACAGAGATGACAATAGAAGAAGGTAGAGTTTATGTCTGATGATCCAAATCTGGGTAGATTTGGATTATTGTTGTTTTGAAAGACCCAGTGACAGTCATTTGTTTCTGTGTTCTCTGCCAAAGAACTGTTCATGTCCTGGTGTTTCAAAGAGTCTTTGTTCCTCACACCCAAATATTCATCAACATTGGCAGGCCAACTGTTAGGATCATCAAAAATTGGGCAGTGAGGACGGTCCCTGTAGTCCAGGACAGGTTTCAGGGCGTGTGCAGGGTGTGTGCAGAGCAGCTCACCGGGATCCTCACATTTACAACCTGTTCCTTCACCCATGTAGCTGTGCCAAAATGCTTTAAAACAACATCCATCGTGCCTGTGCAGAAATACTTCACCCCGACGCCCCTCAGTGACTACGGCCCTGTAGCACTCACACTCTACCTCATAAAGTGCTTCCAGCGACTGGTCCTGGCACATGTAAAGAGCTTTCTCCCATCCACAATGGATCCACACCAGTTCACCCACTGCAACAATAGGAGCCTAGGAGGTACCATATCCACAGTGTTGCACTCTGTGCTCACACCACTGGACAACAATGACACATATGCACATTACTGTTCGCTTACTTCAGCTCACTATTCAACGCTGTTCTCCCCTCCAGTTTTATCACCAAACTTGGAGACCTAGGGTCTCAAGTTTAAGCTGTTCCTATGCGCACAAAAGCTTGTGTCACATTTTCCCATTTCAAGCACAACTCAAGATGTAATAAAATTAAAGTTTGCAGAAATCCACTCAAACCTCTGACCTGCCGTGAAAATGAACGACACCCACGCAAGGCTTTTTAGTCCACAGTAACACATTATAGAGAAGTAAAACTGCCCAAATACACTGAAATGTGACTCTATTCAGCTTATTTAAACTCAAAGAGCATCAGTTTGAGCTTTTATGGTTTAAAGCGGTACAAAGAAACTGAACCACATTTAGCCCCATATATTAATGTTATACACCTAAAAACGAGGAAAACAATGTCAATCAGATGTAAACTCTAAATATTCCTCTGTTTTTGTCAGTCTGTGCACCGATAAGCATAAAATGCATGTAAACGATATAAGGGACTGTAATTCTCACTGAAAAAAACTGTTGGATTAGCAGATTAGGCCAAATGTTTCCTAAAGTGAACAACATGGACACAATTACACATGTCCATAATTAGCTGCATAAGGATGGGAATAATTTTATAATGATGGTAGCTTTGGCAGTGCTGGAGGACATCTGCGATAGAAGAATGCAGAAGGAGCGTGTTTTTACTGCGCTGGGATTCCTTACAACTGGAAAATCTTTAGAGAGAGCTGGCTGACAATTTAGGTAAGCCGTAGTCATCCCGGACAGCCTCATCCATATATTACCCAGATATATGAAGTTCCCCTTCATGGTGGCTGAAAAAGCAGAAATTAATTTGCAGCAAGTAGCTGATTTCCAAATGAGACGGGAGCTAACGACTGCATTCATATTACTATAAGGACAGAAAACAATTCCACTGAATAAATGTGCAACTCATATGCAAATGTGACAAACAAATATAGTGGCACACTGGCATTTTAAAGAACCTGACTGACACTGAAAGTAGACTAAAAGACCTCAAGAGCAAAAGATCATGCCCTGATCAAAAGAAATTGAGAAATAGATAAGAAACAAAGTCACTGAAAAACCATGTTGGGTTACAAAGGAAAGGGTTACAAAGATATTCCTGATGCTTTGATGCTCTCAAGATAAAAAGGAAGGGCTATTATTCAAAAAAAAAAGAAAGAAGAAGAAAAAATCATTGAACACTAGATAACCTTCCTAGGAGTGGCCAGGCTACAAAAATCCCACAACACATTAGCGACTCATCCAGGTGGTCACACCAGAACCAAGAATAACATTTGCAGGAGACGTTTGCCTCAGTTGAGGATAGTGTTCATGATTCAACAATATGAAAGAGATTGGGCAAAAATTATAACCATGGGAGAGTTTGGAAAGATAAAAACATAGGTGGACCCATCTCACGTTTCCCATTAAACAACTTCATGATCTTTAAGACCTTTGTGAAAATATTCTAGCAATTGACAAGACAAAAGTGGATCAAGTAATGTAAGCTGGAAAAGTAACACAGCAGTTTAGAAAATTAAAGTGTTGTCTACAGTGAAACATGGTGGTAGTGTGATGAACATGGACGACTTGCTATAATTTACCCAGGATTGTACTGTGGCTAACTTACATGATGGTGGCTGAAAACATAATTTTTTCTCTTGTATGTTGGGGGATCACAGGGAACAGAAAATATGGAAATGGACAGTCTCTAGTTTTTCAAGGAAAAGATATCCTGAAACAGTTTAATAAGATAATAAGATTTTTCGGTGTGCACAACTGGTGGATGGCAGGTTTACATTGATTTATGCTACCTGGAGCAAGTTTGTTGAAGACTCTATTGCCAGCTACAAACTTGGTGCCAACATCCCTATAGATGAGCAGCTTTTCCCAACCAAGACCCAAGACCTGGTGCAAATGTATTAATTGCATGGCAAGTAAGCCTGATAAATATGGGATCAAAGTTTAACTGGCAGAAGATATTGGTTAAAAATACATGCTGAATGGATCATCACATCTGGAAAAGGAGGAAACATGGAGTACAGGTCAGCTCCATGGAGAGAATGTGGTTCTGAAACAGGAAAAGCCATTTCTGGGGAAGGCAAAAAATATCCCCACTGATTTCTTCACTTTCCTAAAATTGACTACCAGCTTGCAGGCCAAGCGATCCAGTATTGTGGGCACTCTGGGGAAAACAAAACACAAGTTCCATCCCTCCATCAAACAGCAAGTGGAACTGTTCTTTCCATGGGTGCTGAAATTTGGAGCCGTAATGGTAGCAATCATATCAGAGGAAGCCCTGATATTTGTTTTTATTCTCTGCGCTGTTTACATGAGTTTAAGCTTCACTAATGGGCTGAAGACAAAGCCAGCATTGGTGCAATATTAAAACGACACATCATATGGTGTGGACATCTGGATCAAATGACATGGACATATTCACACACACACATGACCTTGCAGGAATAAAGGCCAATGTTCTTTTCCAGAAATGCACTCTGCAGCAGCTGACAGAAGATCTTCGAGCTGAGTTTATGGAGGGGAGACAGCCATCAAGGCAGGTGGAACAAGGTGGTATTCTATCCCATCTGTGCTGCAGCCTCAAAAAGGAGGCAATGCCTGGTGTGTAGAAGCTGCACTAAAAACAAAACCTCAAGCACCTGCAGAAGATGCTGCAAAAGCAGAGTCTCTTCAGCTTGGTTGTAAAACGGACAGCTACAGGAGATCTTTCCTGCCTACAGGCATTATCATCTATAATAAATCCTTGACAAAATGAGGTTTGTGAACATTTAATTTCCCTTTGGGATAAATAAAGTATTTTTGAATTGAACTGAAAGCCGTGTGTGGAAGTTGAGAGTTACTCGCTTATTACAGACATTTTGTTGATGTGAACATTTGTGTTTAGATTTGTCTCTGTGATAAAGGAGAAAAGATTTTTGTTCATTTACAATAATATATTTTGTTAGATTATTCAACAAATTTTTTAGCAAAATTAGCTTTTGTATATATGTTATGATAGTTTGTTTGATGACGATGATCAATACAAGTAAACACTTATTGCCTAATTAAACCTTATTTATTCAATTAAAATCAGTCTTTTTTTGGTGTTATTTTATTGGTAAAACATGTAGATAATTCAGTTTAGTATTTAGTTTCAGTTCAGTAATCTTGAGTGAGACAACCCCTTACGTTTACGGGGGCAGTTTGTTTTTCACATAAGGTCAAGATGGTTTAGAAAGCTTTTTTCCCTTAATGTTTGAAATTGCCATTCAAATATTGTGGTTTAAATGCACCCAGGATATCTTTGTCAGTTAGTAAAATGTGTTTTGTGATTTGGAATATGGAAAATATGACCAAGCAAAACAAAAACTAAAGTAATCTTAAAGGGGGAACAAAGCTCTGTAAAATTGTTTCCAACAATCTCACCCACGGAACAGTTATCAGTATCCATAAAGATCCATATTGAATTAAAGTTTAATCAAAGTCCCCCCCCCCACACACACACTAAATAAATCTACTCAAATTAAAGGTTCATTTTTTTCCTAATTAGAAGTATCAGAGATTACGCTACTACAAATTTTTTTTTAAAGAAAAATGCCTAAACCCTATAACGGCAATTCTATTTTGAGAGAATACTACCTCATTAACCTTATTGGTTTCTTCAAAAAAATATGCACCAGATGTATTGTGGTAAATGATCTCTTGGTCAAGTATACAGAATATAAGCTGGCATGAGTTCATTCCAAAAAGCTAAGTTTAGAAATGCCTAATGTATAAAGTATGGTATGTTGTTTAAGCATCCAATAAACAGTCAATATTTCATACATCATTTCTTCTGTTCGGCTTTAGAAGGTTAGGGATTTTTATACAACTCTATACCTCACATCTTATTCCACATTTAAAATTATCGGCATACAGGTCTGAAGAAGCCCTCAGTAGAATACACTCCTCCTCTGTCTGCCTGAGATCATCTCGAGGACTCTGAGGGGAAAGTGTGCCACGACAGCATAGTCCTGTAGATTATTAATAAGCAGGTGTACACGGTCCCCCGGGTTTGCTTGGAAAGTCTGGCACGCAACCACCCCACCCCCACCCCGAAGCTCTGAAACAGCATTTCAGATGAGGGCGCTGCCAAGGAACGGGAGACAAGGGGATCTAGATAGAGGTCATCTGAGGTTCTGCCTGGACTAGTGTTTCCTTCCTCTTTGACTGAGTGTGGGTCTGGGAGTGGATGCTGGCATGAAATATTCCACATTAATGCATTTAAGTTCAATAAAAGCAAATTTACTGGATGAAGCATGTAGGTTTGTCAACCAGCATGTAGAATGTTGGATATTATTTTAGATAATCTCAATTATTACATCTTTTGGATGTTTTCATAGGCAGCAGCCACATAGGGGTCAGTTGGTGTCCTGCTTCATTATAATGAGGATGGCATGCTTGGTTTCACCCTTTCATCAGTCATCCAGGTCTTCATCACGTCATCATATTATCGTGTTCCCCCACAAACAGTTTCCATAAGCAATGCTCTGTTTTCTGTCACTCTTGTCCATTTGGGAGACTAATTATCTATGAAACACGTTCTGATGCCTCCTGTTAACATGGCACATTAGTCGGAATGAAAACACCGGATTGATGCTGATTGATCAAATGCATTTTCCACCACGCGTGTCTTGACCCTTGTGTGGGTTGAAGTCGCTGCTTGGTATGTGGAAGGCAGAGGCTGTAAACAAAGATGGATTGAGACTCATTCATTAGGTAAATAAAGTCTGGAGTTTGGGCCAAAGACCTCATTTATCTTAAAATGAGCCAAACACTAAGTGGTCTCCTGGCACGGCTGCTACTGGTGACATTTCAGTCTTAGGCTTTCCGTTGGAGGGTTCAGCTTCTTTCTCAACGACGAGAGGAAATATATGTATCTTTAAAAGTTGCAGCAAATTAATAATGAAATGTCCTTGACATTCAGAATATAAGTGGTGATATGCTGACATGATTTTTTTTTTTATTGTCTCTGGTAAAAGACTGTTGTTAATATGCATCCTAGTTAATGCTCAGCTGCAGAACAAAATGTCTCATATTAAAAGACAGGGTTAAGGTTAGGGTGGGGGATGAATTCATTAAATGAAATACTAAACAATTAAAAACAAAGTTGCAAACAGTGCTACCGATTCAATTGTGTAATTACAGAGAGGGAGCCTTTTCCACGGTATGCTGTCGTAGCATAAGAGAACCATGAGAGGGCAGCAAAGATCAATTCAAACTGATCAGAGAAAAGAGACATGAAGAGAGCGCCAGCAAAAAGAGAGAGGCTTTCCATTTAATATGTTCACATTAGCATCTTATAAACCTGGAGGTAAAAATAGCCCAGCCTCTATAAATATATCAACCAACAGCTGCATTAAAAGAGAACAGATACCATTTCAAGTAATCACAATTGTTTCTTTGGAACCATGATCATATATATATATATATATATATATAAATATATATATATATATATATATATATATATATATATATATATATATATATATATATATATATATATATTTTTTTTTTTTTTCCGCAAAGTAATACCACAGAAAGTGACATGTGTTAGTGGCTGCTGGAAGGAAGGTGTCTGTGTTATTACATGAATTTACTCTTATTTAACCCATTCCATTGTAGCTCTGGCTGTAGGTTTATGATTACTGTTCTGCTGGAAGGTGAATCTCTTCCCCGGTCTCAAGTCTTCTGCAGCTGCCCACAGGTTTTATTTGGTTTGTCCTGTTCTGTTCCATGCATCTTCAGGTCTACTCTGACCAGTTGAAAGAACCCATCTCCACAATACGGTGCTGCTACCACCAGGTACACAGTACAGGTGTTTGATCAAAGTGACGTGTAGTGCTAGTTTTCCACCACGTATAACGGTTTACTAGCATGCCAAAGTGTTAAGTCTTGGTATCATTCGACCAGACCATCTACTTCCATGTGTTTGCTGTTTATCAAAAGGCTTTTGGCAAACTGCAAACAGGAATTCCTCTTACAGTTTCATCATAAGGTTACTTCTTGTCGCTCCACCAAGGTCAGATGGTGGTGGAATCTTTAGGTTAGACTTTAGACAACACCCTTCTGAGACCCTGAGACCCTCTCTGAATAGGATAAATACAGGGATTTAATTACAAACAGGCGATCTTTAGCTAGGTTAGATTTCCAGCAAAAAAGTAACCTTTGAATCCTTTCAAGCGTTCTAATATTTTTCTGTTGTCTTTGTTTTTTTTACAGCCAAAGATCTTGGACACTCCTGGGATTCCTCGAACAACTATTCCTTTCCATGGTCGTCTCCCGTAGCTCCTTCGTCTCTGAGTCCTCTGCTTGTCCACTTTCCAGCCACACCAATCCCTCTGGATAGCTTGCAGTACCTCACCTTCAAACCCGACTAGAACCGCTCCCTCTGAGCCATCACCCGACACAGGAAACTTAAAATCACCCATTTGTCCAAACTTCAACTTTGGTCCCGACTTTTTCAAACTAACTCACACTGTCCTCCCTACAGAGAATGGTCATCGGGTTTGTCAATTAACTTCTTTCTCCTGCATTTGGATCAAAAAAATATCTCCAATATAAAAAAAATGTCATAACATCTCAGTTAAACACATTGATGTTTGTGGTTTTGTTGTGACTAAGTACTCAGCACAGCCTGTGTCCCAACAGCATGATGGCGGTCTGCTAGAATTAGCCTTAAAATTATGTTTTTGAATTTGCTCTCACAACCGCCCCAGGCTGTCTGTCCTCCTCCACCACCCACTCTATCATCTCTCATGCATCAAATAGGCAAATTCCCTAAAATGCCAAACAAGACATTTTTTTTTTTCTAAAATAACAAAGGGAAACTTGTGCTGACATTTGCAGTGCAGTGTGTCAAAGCAAACACGCATACATCTACATGTTACAAATCAATGCTATTAAAATTACAACCGTACATCATGCTGCCATTGATAGCGCTAGCGGTGTACACTATTCAGGGATCCCAAATGAGTTTGACTGATGTATCCATAATGAATGATAGCGAATACAGTGAAACACTTCACATTAATGGAATCAATAGCTACATAAAATGACCTATAAGCCTGCGACATGTGACACCTCTGCAGGATGTGTTCTTTAGCGGAGCAATTACCAAATTCCTCTCCCCACCTGGGATTGTGTCATTTTTTTTCTCTTGACCTCCCGGCCGGGAGGACTTATGATCTGTCACGGTGCTCCACCTACGCTGAACTCTTCATTTACCCTCCCGTGATGTGGCATAAGGGCTCAGAGGGGATCGATACAAAGGTGTAAATGAAAGGCAGCAAGTTATTTTAGGGGCCTTGGAGGGATCTGCGGATTATATAACTCGCTGATTAGACTTAACACCATAATAGTTCTTTGCCAGATTCTAAAACAGTCATTACCTGTCAGGTAATGTTGCATTTTATCTGTATTGACTGTGGCCAACCTGTAGCCTAAAGGAAAAAAAAAAACACTGGCAGTTTCCCTTAAGAACGCTAAGCCTTCCTAGCTAAAACAACTCTGGGGGATGTTATGTACACAGTTATAAACAGCTGCACCCCACGCTGTGCTGAGACATCATATTAATTTTCATCTTTCCCATCATGCATTAAGGCAGCCCACCCCCCCCGGAAAAACAATCGCACCAATATGAATAGCGTTGGGAAGAAAACTGCCTGAAACCTCAGCGAGTTTGTTTATCTCTGTAGCCACTGGACTCAAAACTCCAGAGGGAGGAATAGGGAAGTGTTTATCATATCAGCAAAATCATAAACACGCATGTCACAGTCTGTTGTTCTGCAGCAGGTTTCCGTGGACAGAGATTTGTTCAGACAACAGAAGGCAGGGGCATGTTTCCTCCAGCTCCTTTAGCTAATGTCACAGGTATCCCCACTAAAAAGAGAATTGCAGCTTGGGATTTATCAGCGGCCTGTTTCCTTGTGGCAAAGCAGAGCAATGATAACATTTGCTCCCTTTTGTTGTTGGAGATAGAATAAGTCATGTGGACGAAGGGTTGATGACAAAAAGTAGAAAAGCGTAGGAGCCATGAAACAATTTTTGTTGCTCTTTAAATGATCCACCTCTTATCCAGGAAGCGGAACCACCGCTAAATGAGGTCTCCCGTGTTGGCAGCTTCTGATTTAAGATGGCGACTTAAAAGACATACATTTGAATCTGAAGACACATCTCGCGTCTCTGACCTGCCTCTCCATCATTACGAGACCTTTAGGTCTCACTATACGAGGTGCAAATGGTGGCAGAGGCACCTGGGTAGGTTAAAATTCAGCATATATTAGTGTAACTGTTCCAGTTACTGCTGGCAGTGCTTTGCTCAAGTATTCATAACCCGAGGAGAGCTCAGTATATGATCTAAAATTGAAGAGCATTACACAACTGCAAATCTTCCAAAACATGGCCACTGATCTAAACTCACAGGCTGGGCATGGAGAGCATTATGGAGGAAATTATCTCACCATGGTGCATTTGGTGGACAAACCCACCTATATATTAATGGTATTTTAAATTTTCATTAAAACATGGGAGGGAGGGGGGGCAATGCTCTTTGTAAAATGTCTAATTCCGATAATTAGACACTTTGGCTAACAGCTCTTTGAAAGGGCCTTGGTTTGGTACAAATATCCCATTCCATGCTTTCCACTTTGTATTATCTCTCTAATTCACAGATTAGGTGAGGAAATGAGCACAATCTGTGTTTTTGCAATAACCTGTTTGTCAAAACATGCATTCAGGGTACAATTAAAAGAGTGATTCTTTGCTAAATTGTCTGTTGCAGCTCATTCCTTATTTAAGTACCTTTAAATGTGTTATACGGCAGTGTTAGGTGACTAATAATTCATTTCTGTTCATTTACAAGGACGGGATATTTTAAAAATCAAATGATGATAAATAAAATGCATGTCTGCAAGGGAGAGTTGTGAAAGCTGTTTAGAACACCTGCAGAAATATTGCTCAGACCAATTTTATTAACATGCAAAATAAAGACAAATATGGCTCCTTTTTTTTTTTTTTTTACTAAGATATAAGGATATGAGAGTGT
The DNA here is from genome assembly GCF_011125445.2 of Fundulus heteroclitus. Taxonomy (NCBI): domain Eukaryota; kingdom Metazoa; phylum Chordata; class Actinopteri; order Cyprinodontiformes; family Fundulidae; genus Fundulus; species Fundulus heteroclitus. The sequence goes on along the minus strand of NC_046363.1, from coordinate 9,382,885 downwards.
AGTTAATCTTTTGCTCCATATTTTGATAATGGTGTTTACATGAATTGCAACTACTTTGTTCCTTATTAATATTGCAGGGCACATGTCATATTAAGTTTGATTAATGGCTCATGCTGCAAATTAAACCCACCTTTTTTTTTCTGTAATGATGTTTGTAACAATCCATAGCATTAATTTATTCAGTCTGATCTAGATTATTTCTATTGCACCACGTAACAACAAATGTAATCTCAAGGCACTTTACAAGACTAACAATTCTCATCCAGACACGTGTAATCAAATTACTGCTACAAAACCTAATCATATTGACATATTTAAACTCAACCGCATAATTTGCAATTTAACTCTAGTTATAAAAACAATGCAGTCAAATTCAGTTAATGATGCCTACTGGTAAAAAGTTATCCATCTAAAGAAGCCAAGCTCGGTTGCATTAAGTCAACGACTTTGCAGCAATCACTTCTCGTAAGCAAGCATGTAGGAATAGTGAACGCCTGATTGAGTTAAATCATAAATAGTTGGATGAATAATTAATGAATGAGCATAATTAGATCTATACTTCAAAATGCAAACTTTGCTAAATTTCTGCTTCATTTCTACCCAAGGTCCTGCTGCGGTCCATTGAATCTACCTAAAAACAATGTTGTGCAATGTCTTTGACATATTTGTCTTGCCTAGTTTTATTGGTATAACCCACCTGCCCCCCCCCCCCCCAACCCAGACCTGATCATTTTAACTCCATATATCTATCAATATGAACGCGTTGCTGCATTGTAATCACATCAAACCTAAAGGGAAGACAGATTTTTCCTTTTCTCTTGCTCTGGCAGCTGGTTTTATGCCTCCTGCAGCATCTGCTCTGCTCTATAACCTTTCACAGCCAAGTCAAGGTGTCAGCTGCTGGGAAAATGGTGTTTACATTTCATGTGGGCGCTCATTCGGTGTGTGCCTGGAGTGCGCGCATTTTCTTTGAACACCACAATCCCAGACCTTTCTCAGACACCGCGGGTTTCTAAGAGAAAGACGGCGTTACCTGTAGGATGAAACACCCAACGCACGCCGCGCAAAGTGTTGCTGCACAGTCAGGTGATAGTTCCGTGATAAAAAATCCTCACGGCTCCGCTGTTTTAAATAAATAAGCTCGGTGCGTTTCAACTACCACACATCCAGGAGTCTGTTTAACATTAAACCGGTAAAGACTGGATCAAACCAAGCCAGGATTAGAGATACTGCGTGCTTGTTTTTCCAACAACAGCGGTGAAGCAAGCAAACTGCTACCAAATGATCTCTGACCCTATATAGAAGTAAGAGTGAGGTCTTCGGGTGAAGGCACAGCAGTCCTCCTACATCTGGAATAGAAATGAATCCTTTAAAGACCCTAATGCACATGTGTGGAATGGAGAAGATAGAAGGGTTACTAAGAGGTGAAGGTGCAAACTACACACAACAAAACCACTGGCTTGTTTCTCTAACCCCAGAGCAGGGTTTATGCTGCTGGGACAGATGCTGAGCAGTTTTGCTCAGAGACTAAATCAGAAATCCCGACCCAGTTTGTTAGAGTGCAGACTCCAGGGAGACTTATCCTTTTTAACAAACTATGTGGTATAAAATAAGATGCAGTCAGGTAGTAAAAACTATGCTGTGTAACAATAGTAATGTCTGCTGACTGTGTTAACGACTGTAGTCCACACTATAGAATAAGTTTATGCACTTTAGTAACAAGTGTACACAATGACAAGTGTGTGAGTATCTAGTGTAAGTCGGTGATAGCTGAGCTGCCAACTCCCCTGTTTTCTTCTCTTCTGCCCTCCATCCAGGCTATAATCAGTCAAAACAAGGCAACTTTATTTCACCCCTTCGTTATTTCAGACTTTTGCAGTCTGCAGGACATTTTATGCCAACCGTGTATCAATTCATACCCACTCAGGAGACAATTTGCACACGCTTTAACGTCCAACAACTTTAATTAATTTCAAATATGCTTTGCATAGGAAAATGTTATTACATGACTCAAATAAATACTATCTGCCAGCAGGAGCCAGTTTGGGGCGATTTTGGATTGATATTTGTTCAAATAAGAATCAGAGCTGAAACAAATTGAAATAGAGTGCAATGCTATATTTTCAGACAATAATTCATAAATGAATTAAACTCTAGGTGTGTTTTGAGAGTTTTCCATTTTCATTATTATTCATCTCCACAATTCATGAAAGCTCTGTGGAGTCATTCACTGTGGTAGCTTAACTTTTTATTTTTACTTAATTTAATACTATTTTTCATTATCTGAATAAAACTGAAAGTAGTAGAAAAAACATACATTTTATTGCGATCCAGGCTGTGGAATATTCTTTTCAAATCACTCTTTGCCAGTCAGTTTTTGAGTTGAAAACCAAACCGGTGTCCTGCATCAGAGCCATAACCCAACCCCATTGTGTTGAACCAAGTCAGGCCTGGATTGGTCCTAACCCTGAATGGGTTAGCAGTATAAACCAATTTTTGTTGTTTTGCTTTTGTCCTAGCACTTTTACATTATTTAGAGATGGACAAACAAGAAGGTTCCTCAATAAACACGAGCAGAGCTCTATCAGTGTCTGTCTGGCGATCACATATAATGTGGTTCTGACACTCTTTCCTGTCACACCAGCACATGCAACCTAACCCATGTAACCGTGACCTCCCACATGATTCCCATCGCAGCTGGGTTGGTCAAAGACCCACATATGACTGTAGGGTCTCTAAAGCGGCAATTAACTTAATAATAGGTGAAGTACAAAAGACTCCTTGATAGTACTATGAACAGAGGGCTATAACTCGAAGTTGAAGAACTTTAAAAGCAGAACAAATTTAAGAATCCTTTGCATTCTGCTTAAGTGCCTGATTACCATAAATATGTGCACTAACAGTGGTAATTTTAAATATAAAGGAATATGGCAGCACAGCCTGGAGGGTCCAGTGAGGTAAATAAAAAAGTACTGTGCGAATAACGTTCTAAGTAAATTTGTGGTGGTGGTTCTCATGTGAAAATCAAGCTGGGGAAGACCCCCCCTCTCCTTATCCTGCCTCTGTCAACACCCCAGTTATTTTCACACTCTGGGACAGGATAGGGTGCAGCGCCATCCCACACAAATCTTATCTTCCTGTTCTCAGAAGAAAACAGGGGGCACCTAATCAGCTCGTGGGGGTTCCACTTCTCCTTTCAAAATTAAAGTCTTTTTCAGAACTTTTTCAGACCGCAAGTGACAAATGCCTATTGTTTTTTTCATGGTGCTTCTACACCCCCCCCCCCCCCCCCCCCCTCCCCAATCTGATCCTGCCCTGGGCAACTGCCCACATGGCCAATATGAAATGTTGTCACTTCCTCCCACTGATGTGCGCCTCATCAGAACATCACTGTCTGATGATAACAAAGCTGTTGTTGAAACTGCAGCTTATGATTCTGGCAAAATTAAAGGTTCATTTTAGGGGTTTCATTTCATTGATAAATTGTATAATAAAACTGCTACAATGCCCATGATTTCTACTGATTTTTATTTTCTTCCATATATCATCAAAAAGTTGATTGATTATGAATTGATAAAACATTAACTAAACATTTTCATGTTTTTGCTACAGATAGGTACTTTAAATGTGAGGAAAAACTGACATGATGAATGACTTGAAAGGTAAATCGGTAATAATAACATTTGTTCTGAATTAATTTACAACAAAACTTTAATAACAATCAAGTTCTTGACAGCTTTATTCTGGCAGGTTCCCCAGTACTTAGTGTGTAATAATATGCTACAATTATTCTGTTAAATTATACTATACAAATATGCAGTTTTAAATTAAGGCATGCACTATTTTCCATTCAATTATAGACACTAATGCAAAGACCCTTGTATTGACACAAAATAAGGTCTAATTTTATGTCTGCAACACTACCAGCTCATAAAATAATATTTTTCACATCTGTGCTGTATTTATAGGAGAGTCCCTATGACATTGTACACTGTTAAAAAATATTAAAGGAACACATCAGCTCTCAATTGACAGGAAAAAAGTAATTCTAGAAATTCAGACTGATATAGAATGAATAATGAATTAGGAGAACAACAGATGCTACAACATTTGATGAAAATGATCACACAGAGGGCTTAATCCAAAGTCACCAAGAAAAAGAATCTGAAAAACTGATGCAGCAGGCTAGTCCAATTTGCTGAAATGTCATTGCAGCAACTCACAATGGTACTCAGTAGTATGGCCCCCCGCATGATTGAATGCACGTCTGACAATGTCAGGGCATGCTCCTTACGGGATGATGGATGGTGTCCTGAGGTATTTTCTCCCAGATCCTGATCAGGGTATCACGGAGCTCCTGCAAAGTCTGAGGCACAACTGGTAGTTTTAGCCAGATCAAAACGGGATGTCCTGCCTCGTCAACTTCTTTTGACAAGACGAGGCAGAGAGCTTAGGAGGGCAGTCGTAAGGTTTTTCCAGACAAGGCAAGGAGATCAGGAGAATGGCGGTGGAATTGTCCAGATGAGACACTTAGTCCTAGATGTCCTCGACGCTGGCAGAGATCAGGAGCCCGACGGCCCTGGATGTGGTCTGGAGGCTAGCGGGCGCAGGACCCCTAGATGCTGCGGGCTGAAACCACAAAGATGCAGGCTGGGACCCAGACCTTTATTTTGCTGACTGGAACACAGAGCTTGATTTCGTCCAAGAGATGATACCAGGCAGAAGTAGCCTCAGGCGGACAGAGAATTACGGTTAGCACCTCCAGAACAGCGACACCAGCAACTGCTCTGAAGCTGTGAGTTCAGATCGACATTCTGAGGAGAGAGGGATGCCAAGAGTGATGAGAGGTTTCCCTCCAGATAAAAAGGACCCCCTGGAGGTGAGCTGTAGCAGAATGCAATGCTTGGAGTCAAATGTGACATATTAGCCAGTCATAACCTTTGGTCAGAAAATCCCTGATCATTTAAACCACCTTTCCTCCTAATTCCATTGCATTACACCATCTGTGTCGCCAATTTCCCCTGTCTGGTCGGAGTTGTCACGAGGACCGCACATTTTCCCCTCAAGTTATTATTATTTTTTTTATAAATCCCAACTTTTGCGTGGAAAGTGGCATACACAGGTTTCAGGCCCACATTTTCTGCATGCACAAGCTTTATAAATGAGAGCCCAGGTCCTTCTGTCAAGATGCGGTGTTGGGGTTGTTGACGGACCGTAGCGCAGGCAAGAGCATGGGAGTCGCCATATGCGGTGAAGGCGATCTATTAACCAAAATAATAATAATAAAATTTACAGACAGGCAGGCAAAACAAGTATCAGGAACACAACATGGAGAGAACCGGAACAGGGTTGGCACAACGAAGGACCTGACAATGAGATTCAATAAATAGGGGCGTAGACAAAAGGGAAGACAGGTGGAGCAATTAGCACAAGTGAAACATGTAGGGGTGATTAAGCAGAGGAAGAGAGAGCAATGATCTGGCAGGGAGAGGAGGCGAGCAGAATCTAACAGGAAAACATGGTTAATGAACAGATATTACCAAAAGGACTAACTAACCAATAACTAATAACAGGTAGGTAGGAAAATAGGAATCTAACAGAACAAGTTAAATCTTAATGAAGAGAAACTGTCTAATCACAGGAACTGAACCTAACAGTTTTATGTAGATATATACAGAATATAGATAGATAGATAGATAGATAGATAGATAGATAGATAGATAGATAGATAGACAGACAGACAGACAGACAGACAGACAGACAGACAGACAGACAGACAGACAGACAGACAGACAGACAGATAGATAGATAGATAGATAGATAGATAGATAGATAGATAGATAGATAGATAGATAGATAGATAGATAGATAGATAGATAGATAGATAGATAGATAGATAGATACCAGCCAAACCAGCTGACTCTGATTAACAACCCCCTCTAGTACTGATCTGACCAGATCATTATTACAGAGGTTTCACTGACTTCATATTATACTCTGACTAAAAGCATTTTTTGTACTGAAATTGTCAAGTTCACATAGTTCATTATTTGTGCAACCCATATGAGTGCACAGCGGCCACCAAATACTGCACCAATCGGAAGAAATAAAAGAATGGCAGGATTTAAGAAAAACACATAATAAAATAAAATGGAGGCAAAATGGCTTCAAAAAACCTGTGTGTGTACAAGATTTGTAAACTGTATAAACCTGTTTGTGCATAACTTTGGGTACTTGCAAATTGTGCTTAAATGCACACAGAAATAAAAAAAAACAAAGCAAATGTACACACACACAATTATAGATTACAAACATGTGTACATCTGTATGCACAAATCACCTGATACACAGACAAAACTACATTCTTGCACAGATCACAGAAACATGGGGTTTTGAGACTCATTTCACGCTTGAGATTTGCGCATACATCTTATGTTTAAATGTTGGTGGAAAGCTGGGTCATAATAAAATTATCGACCTCTATAAGTGTTGAAAGTATGCATAATCTTGCAATGCATTGTGGGTTGTGGTCACCATTTTCTAGGGAAACTTTTCTCTGTTTACATCCCCGAGTTACATACGGTGCTGTGAAAGACAAAGACCCATACTGATTGAAAAATGGATCGTACAACAGTTAAAAGGCGATGGACAGTACCAAGACAAACCGGAACCTGTTCCAAAAATTCACTAACTCAAAAAGAAAAAAGAGTAATATCGCTGGAATTGATCCATATTTCAAAGTAGGTAATGATCTAATTTAAGGATATGCTTTTTATTTTCCTTTTCAGAATTTAATTTCTTCCAGCTGCTCAGATGTGACGCAGAATTTCTTTTGATTTTTATTAAGGAACACCTATGCTATGTCCAGAATCAATATTTCATATTATACATATTATCTTTTTTTTTAGGAAGATGCAGATGAAAACATCTGAAGACTATTTTTCTCTCTTCTTTCCAATATTTCCATCTTTCAAGATGTGATGTAAAACTCTTCTTTACTCAGTTTTCTTTTAATATTTTCACATTTTAGTTTGCAGTTTTCAAATGAGATTCAGATTTCTTTTATGTCATTGTTATGCAGTTTTGGTGTGTAATTTGTATCATCGGTCTGTAGGAGGTGATTCAAAACCTCCACTGGGTGTCATATTATAAGGTAACTGTTTTAATGATTAAAGTGTGGTTTTTGTTCACCAACTGTTACAATCGCTGCTCTTCTTTTGTTTCTCCATATTTTTCTTTCAGCAAACGAAGAGTTATGTAGTTTCCGCACCAGCTTGAGTTAGAGACCAAAACACGAATATACCTGGCAGATTTAGACTGAAAAAGGATATTTTAATATTACATTGTTTCGCCTGAGTGAAAGAAAAATAAAATTTTAGGACCGTCCCTGAGTCCTGATATGAATCCGATAGAAAATCTCTGCTGACAGATGAAGATTAAGGTGATGTTGGGGAGGCCTTTAAAACCCAAAGACTTTGTTCTTTTGACAAATGTTGAATTGTCAAAAATAGCAGTTGAAACATCCAAAGAGCTTGTAAGCAATTACAAGAAATGTTTCATTGCCACAATGCTAATAAAAGTGTTTCCATCTAACTGTTGTAAAGGATGTAAATAAATGTCAATGGGCTATTTTTTTAAGTATTAAAAAAAGGATCGATATGGATGGAAAAGATGGAAATGCAGTGATTATGAGAGAAAAAAACTATTTCAAATGCCAAACTCACTATGTGTGTTCTCACCTTGGTCTATCTCCAAAAATATACTAAAAAAAACAACAAAATATTTATTCTGGATATAGTATAGGTGTTCATTTGGTAGGGGCTGGAAGAAATAAAATTCAGAATATGAGACAAAATGATTTTCTCACATCACTTAATAGCTCAACAAATGCAAAAAAAAAAAAATATTACCTAAAACGAACAATCTAAGTTATTACATTTTTATATCTACGGTAACTAACCATTTTAGGCTGCAAAATTCAGGTATTTATTGTATTATGTTCTGTTGTGTTTGTGGTCATTCCTACCGTTTTGTTTCCTAATTTTTGCCTCTTGGTGCACTATTTTGATTGGTTGGTTCTAATTGGCTGTTTTTCGTGCAACTAATGCACTATGGTTGGATGATTGGAGGAGAACAAAACCTATCTGCCATTGGCTGGTGGCGCGGTTCACTGTCATGCACTCTGTCAAGTTGTGAGCGCAGAGACGGGAGCCAAGCGCGAGCACAGAGAAGGCAGAGCAGGAGTTTGTCCGAGTTGAGCGCGTGCCAGAACATGCGTGACATTTAAACGCACGCGCCGCAAATTGTTGTTTGTTCACAAAGATGCGCTCGCGCCAGCCTCGTTGCGCGCTCAGCTCGGTGGCGCAAACATAGTTGGCGGCTCCAGTGCGTCACCGCGAGGCTCTCAGGAGCAGAGAGAGGGGCTCTGCAGAAAGCTCTCAGTCATCAGTGAGACAGGAGCAGGAGCGGGGCGCGAAGCTGCCCGCAACACATCCTCTCACCCGACTGCAAACTTCCACCGCCAGTCTGTTTTATGGCTGCACGGCATGCGCACAGGAGAATTATCTGCCGGCTTTGCGAGCACCGTGTCATTTTCTCCATGAGGAGGAAAAAAACTTCCAGGAGTGGATGAAATCAAGTATTTTTCTGTTTAATAAAGAGATTCCTTTTTCTGCCTCAGTTTTGTAGACATTTAAAGTATATTTTTTCTTCTCTTCTTCAATGCTCAATGTAATTTTTTCCCAAAGCGCACAGAGCCACAACCTCTCTCCGCGATGGAAAACCTCACGGTGGATGACATGACTCTGGAGAATGACACGTCGGCGCAGAACAACCAGACTCAGGGCGTTTGGACCGACTATTCCGTTGAATACAAAGTGGCCAGCGTGTTCCTGGTGTCGCTCATTTGCGGCGTGGGCATCGTGGGCAACGTGATGGTCATCCTGGTGGTCCTGACCACCAAGCACATGCGGACCCCCACCAACTGTTACCTGGTGAGCCTGGCGGTCGCCGACCTCATGGTGCTGACGGCCGCCGGGCTGCCCAACATCAGCGAGGCCCTGTGCGGGCAGTGGGTGTACGGCTACGCGGGCTGCCTCGGCATCACCTACTTCCAGTACCTAGGGATAAACGCGTCCTCCTGCTCCATCACCGCCTTCACCGTGGAGCGCTACATCGCCATCTGCCACCCCATCAAAGCCCAGTTCATGTGCACCTTATCCAGGGCGAAGAAGATCATCATGCTGGTGTGGGCTCTCACCTCGGTCTACTGCGTCATGTGGCTCTTTCTGTCAGACACTAAAACGACGGTGTACGACAACGTGGCGCTCCTCACCTGCGCCTACAAGGTGTCCAGGAACCACTACCTGCCCATCTACTTCACGGATTTCACCGTTTTTTACGTGCTGCCCCTCATGCTGGCCACGGTTCTGTACGGGCTCATCGCCAGGATCCTCTTCCTCAACCCGCTGCCGTCCGACCCCAAGAGCGGAAGCAAGAAGTGGAAGAGGGAGGCGAGCCAGGGCGGCAGGATGATCAGCACCAGCTCCTCCAGCAGCACCACGGCTGCCTCCCGCAGACAGGTGGGCTCCTGTTTACTCGCTCGCTCTCTGGGTAATGATGTGGATGGGACAGAGCAGCTCCTGCTGGGCCACATGGTCAGAAAAACCTGTGGGTTTTATTTCTGACCTGTGGCCCAGCTGGCCAAAATCAGCTCGGATTGTTGGGGAGAAAAAGAAAACTCTATTTCCAACACTCAGAAAGAGATTTTGATTGAGCTAGCTGCTCACTCATCTTCTTATTTTAAAAATATTCTTTAAGTAGAAAAACTAAAACAGACACAGAAAATGTCTATTTTATAGTAAATGTATCGTAAACAAGAATATATTAATAATAAAGTATAAAAATGAGTACAAAAAAACCCTGGAAAGTGCTAAAATAAAAAGGAATTTTGGAGCGAGTTAAATATTAGCCGATAAAATTTGGAAAAAACATGTCCTATAACAATCAAATTCTGTCAATATTAAGTCTCGTTTGTTGAGAAATTTTAAGTTGAGGGTCTTTGGGTCAGCTGTTATTGTGTGTGGTGTTGCTCAGCAGATAATGGTAAGCCTGACATGCACAATATTCGTATTAATTGTATTTAGAACTGGACAATTTAATCACTGATTAAATCATTGTCACAATAACAAGTTCAATGTTAATATTACAGAGGATAAGACAACACTGATGCTTAATCGAACTTGATTGAACTCGCTAAACTGCAAACAGCTGTTGTGGAGAGTTTTAAGTATTCGCCGATGAAGTTGTTTATATTCTAACCAAGCACGCTACTGTAATCTTCTAACGTCATGCTCAATAATGGTTGAGTTCTAATATTTACTACTTTTTCCTATTGCCTAAACATCCTGCTATTGAATAGGGTTCTGATTAGAACTTGAGTGAAGATGCTTCAAACTGCTTTGGTTCCTATTAATAATTTGTGGTCCGCAGGGGGTAAGGCTGATTTTTTTTACAGACTCAAGTTATGGATGAACATATCAACCTGAAGAAAACGAGAGAATGTAAGACGTATGTTAGAGCTTTAATTGCTTAGCGACAGTGTTGATGCCAGCTTAAACTTGTTATCAATACGTTACAAAAAAGAGTTTTGGAGTGAATTAAATGAAAGGTATTTAAATTATTTGAATTTCATTTGTAAATGTAGTGTTTCATAATGGCTACTGTCTGGTAACAATGGTGAATCTATTTTGTTTAGAATTTAGGTGTATATGTGTGTGTTGGTTACATTTGTATGGATTGTGTTGTGAATGGATCTCTCTTAATAAAGGCTCAATAGGTTAATAAAAGTTAAGAACCAATCATCAGGCTTGTGGTCGGGAAAGCCTTTATGTTGTAGCGAGAATTGTAGTTTATATCCAGTTGGAACTGGTTTAACAACAGCACAAATGCTCAAATCTAAACTGGCAGCAAGCTGTGCTCCTTAACCTCGATGGAGTCCGCATGGACAGCACATCTTAGCTGAGCTTGTCTAGGGGAGATTTTACACATGGCCTTGTTAGAATAGATTTAGACAGTTTATTACAATTTCAGTATTCCCCCCCCCCCCCCCCAATATCACATGCCAACTTTCAGTTTTTCTGTGGCTCTTTCTGTTGGATTACAACCCATATTAGCACCATCATGTCAATAATAGGAATTTAGCAAATTTAGTGGAGTGTAGTTGAGCTGTTAATCTTACAAATGTTTTTGTTTGCTATTGATTAAAATCTTCCCAGATAAAATGTATGCAAATTGGTGATTGTTCTGGTTAATTCAATGATTGCGATCAAATGGGTAAAAGAAACCTGATTTTATTGTGCCACAGTTTTGGTTCAATTAGGATAAAGGCCGAATGTTTCAAATTTGTATAATATTGGGGGCTAACAATGATAAGGACTCCTTGACCCGAAACAGCCATGGAAAGAGGTAAAGAGCTCCATAGACATCCAGCCTTGAGGGGATATATCACTACGTTCACCCACTGAAGCAGTTTTTTTTTCATAGCATGTAAGACCTGATATTATATGCTAGCATTAGGGTTGGATTGGAATTTAAAGTACCTTCTGTTTTTAATAAGATAAATATAATATGAGAACAATGCCTCCTCTACAATATAAATTCTTTCATGAATTTCATTTTAAATCAGCATATTACATTTCTTCCTTTTTAGAGTTTCTATCCATTTTTGCCCAATTTAGTCAAACTGTAGAAATTATAGTCTTATATTTGTGACATGAATTAGACACTCAGAAATGCTCTTTATTAGCAATCTGTTGAATGCAATAAACAAATACAGTATAAGTGAATAAGGGGGAAAAAAGGGAAGCGTCAATATGTTTATGTCCAAAATAATAGAAAAAGCACCTTGTGTGCTATTATTGTGTAGTTTTCACTTGAAAAGAACACCAACAAATGCAGTCAGTAACACAATACCTCAGCTCTAAGCCAAATGACTTATCCTGGGCTCTTTGGAGGAGGTCACACCTGGCAGAATTTAAAACACAATAATCCCCTCCTTATCAGCAGCTTGAAGTGGGATTTTTAGATCGATACGCCCAAAATGTACACTCTGAAATGGGATGAAAGATAAGACACAATCGTATTGCAGCCAGCCCCTAAACTGTGCTGTTATTGAACCCAGTTGCCCAGTACTTTTTATGCTACTTCTGTTTCAGACATTGCGGGTGGCCTCTAAATGCAACTATTTGTAAAGACAGGCAGCTAAACAAAGGGTCAAGTGTCAAAAAGTGTTTTTTTTTTTATGTTTGTATTCCTCCTTCCTACTATGTTTTTGACATTCAGCTCACCACAGTACTGCCAGCACCCAGTCACTGTCACGAGTGCAGTGGAGTGCAAACACAGCCAGAATCTCCCTATTTTACTGTTGGTAAGAAGGTCATCTGTACCTTGGAAACTTAACCAGCACGTATATTTTACTTAGAGAAACGTTTTATACTCTCTGAAAAATGTTGGGTTCAGAACTACCCATTTACAGCACATTATAAAAAGGCATGGCAACCCCTTTCATTTCCACTTCATTTACAGGGGTAAAAATAGAAAATGACCCAACACGAAGGCCCTAGAATGAAGGCGGCACTTTATCATTTAGCCAGAAGTTTTGGATGCAGTTTGCCAGGGCAGAGTGTGAAGCATTTTGATGTGTAAACTTTTTCAGCGTCATAATTCATCATTTAATTCACATAATTCAACCTCTAACTCACATTTCCTTTTGACTTTAACGGTAATTCATTTTAATTCACTGACATCTGCTTTCAGTCATCGGCAGTGGAAAGGGAATCAATAACCCCCGTTAAATATGTTTCCAAGTTTTGGACGTGGCCCGCTCTGAGGCATGGATAAAAACCACAACACTGAATCAAGAACAGGTTTTAAGCTAAGACATGAGGGGCTGCTGCTGTGTGGTTGCTTTATACTCTTATGGAAAAGTATTCCATCCCTTGGCCCTTCATGTAGAGCTTTATGAGTTATGTTAACTGGCCCTGCATTATGAAGTGGAAACTGTAAAAACTGTAGGGTTAAAAAGAGCGTCATTTGGATGACGTTGCGTTTGGGCCGGAATTAATTTAACTCCACAGAGTTGGGGTAGGGGTTTGATCCTGCAGCCGTTTGGGTTTCAGCCTGAGAAATTGCTTACAGTGTCCAATATTGAGAGAATAACCCCTAACTTGCATTAATTTATCTGTGTGTTAAAATGAATGAATTTTATATTTTAGTTAAATTCCCTTTTTTTATGTTGACAAAGTTTTGAACTCAGGTCTTATATGTTATTAATTTCCTAGTTTATGCGGAAGTCACAGTATAAAGTCTTTCAAATTAGCATTATTGTGCATTCATTTATTTTATTATTTGCAGAATATTAAGTTTAAAATGCTTATCTGTGAAGAGAATTCTTCTTCTCTAACAAAACAAACTTGAGTCGCAGTTTTTGAGCTAGGGTTTGGTTAAAATATAATATAAAGCCAGCATTTTAAAATTAAGCCAGCACTATTTTGAGTCTATTTGAACTAAGTGATAAGACTGTAGCGTAAGGTCAAAGTGTAGCTACTCTTTATTTATCTTGTTCACTTTCCTTGAACACCGTTAGATAGGAGTTAAACCACAGTCCAAGTCTGTTTTTTTGTCCTTTTTTTAAAAAAAAAGACCTTCAATAGTTAATTTGTTTGTTTATTTGTTTGTTTTCACCCAGTTTAAAGTGAAGCAGAATGCTCTAAGGGCAAAGACCCACCAGGCTGTCTCAGATAGTCAGCGGCGGGAGACGTTTGTTTATCTGATGAGGTTTGACGCCCTCCTGGAATGAGGAGGGTGGGGTCCCCTGAGGGAGCTCCATGCCTTGTTGGATAGTCAAATCAGTTAACCCCTGCGCGAATAGGCTTTGGGCTCTTTCTTTTTTCTTTTTTTTTTCTCCATCAGTTTAGCCAACAAATCCTGGTTTTCAGCATTAACCTGCTCATTGTGGATGCCAGCAGAAGTCCATCCCCGCCGTGTAACCATGTTACTCAAAGGTCAAGAAGTAATGAGGATTTACCTTAAACTCGTGTTCTTCCTTTCATATTAAATAAAGGTGAGCATATGAGCACATACTGGTGTGGTCTAGTAATTCACCTGTGCATTTGAATAAGTAATGTGCTTAAGAACTAAAACGACCTGCTTTTATACTTTTATGATAGGCAGGGTGACGGGGGATTGCTTGCAAGCCTTTTAATGGGGTACGTTTATTCTCCTCCTTAATTTCCTCCTGGATAAATACCATGCAACATATACTATAGATCAGGTGGGGCTCACGTAGGGACAAAAAAGCCTTGACTGAGTGGCCCATCAGCAGAGAGACACAGAGAGCAGGGCTGAATAATTAGACTCTATTCTTTATAGCATTAGCCGGTCTCTGAACGGCTCCTTATCCGTATCATTTGCTACAGTAAGATTATGTGTGCATTCTAAAAGCTGTTGGGTTAGAAACAACCCAATTAGGGTTATTTTTTCAACAAGGTCTTGGGTAAAATATGGACAGGGCTGATTTAAAACAACGGGGTTGGGTTATAACTTTGAGTCAGCCAACTGGGTTAGATATACAATCCAAAAATGGGGGATGACCGTGTAACATTAAAGGCCTCGAAATACCTCTTCCAGTCCATGAAGGTCAGCTGCTTGGCCGTCGCAGATAAGCAGGACCCCGTATTCCTATTATTTATACAAGCCCATTCCACTTGATGCATTCCTCTTGGAGAAATACTGTTTCTGCCAAAGCTTGATGGGGCAATAATGCTGTTGACTGAGAGGAAAAGAAAATAAGAACCAAAAAGCTGGAATAAGGGGATTTCTCACCAGGAGTTCAGTGCAGCTTTTTGTGTCATTATGGTTTCTGACAGACAATTTTTTCCAAATGGGGAGAACACTAGTATTGCCCACTCTGTAATTCTTAAAAGTAAGCATTGTTGTTGTTGTTTTTTTCCACCTGTCATATAAAATGGTGAAAAACAGATTCCAGTTGCTGGCAAAGAGATATGAATGGAGCAGTTCTGAAGCCTTTATCATTGTCATAGCAAGGGAGTGGAATATTTAATTGTTGTCAAAGGCTCTGGCGTTATTCTTGGAAGAAAGGAGAGCCTATAATAGACGTCTGCAACCTTTACAGTCAAAAGAGCCTTTTTTGCCTTCTGTCCAGTTGAATAAGAATCGTCACAAATTTATGATTTATGATACTTGTGATTTTTGATAAATGTCTACAGTATGAAATATGGTGTATTTTTTTTTAAAAGAACCAGCATTTTATTTCATACTAAAGTTTTAAAATAAAAGATTTAAGGTTAAATAAAACGTTAACATTAAAACACTTTAGCAGAAAAAAAACATGGATACATTTCCTTTTATGGGAGGTTTATATTTGTGGATGATGATGGAGATAAAAAGCATGGTTTTCAACCAAATCAAAAGAAAACAGGTCTAAAGAATGTTACTGATACTTTTCATGTCATTCTTTAGTGAAAATTCAATACAATTATTCAATGAAAAACCGCTAAAAGCTTCAACTTTATATATGTATATATATATGAAGCTGCGATATACTGCGATAGACTGGCCACCTGTCCTTGGTGTACCCTGCCTCTCGCTCATTGATAGGCACCAGCACCCCAAGCTGCAGACCCTCAGTCTTTATCATGTGGAGCAAACATTCCAGGACAATTTCAGCAGTGAAACTGAAAGGGAGACTAACTATGTATCTTTAAAGATGCTTTAGGGAAAATTCCTGCAGAAGTCCAGAATGTCCACAGGAATGGAGCCAAAGGGTTTGAGGATGGTTTGGAATGTTTCCTTGGGAAGTGAAGGAATCCAGTAGATCAGGGATGGCCAACCCCAGTCCTCAAGACCTACTATACTGCCACCTTTAGATGATTCATTTCAGATCTGAATCAAGTAAATGGTTTTTAACAGGGCATCCACAGAGCTGAATAACACACTGCTGAGGGAACTCAGCCACTTGAGACAGGTGTCTAAAATTTGCAGGCCAGTAGTTCTCGAAGATGTGAGTTGGGCATCCCCGGAGTAGGTTCACAGATTCTCATATGAAGAATCTAGTTGAGGTTGGATGAGGTGGAGTGTGAGCTGTCAAATGCCAGAAGGAAATTGCAGAGAAGAAACACTGGTAAGGTGAATCATAGTCTTTTCAAAGACACAACTTTACGCTGTCCTCACGACTGAAATTAAATACAGAAGGAGGATGATGAGGGCGAAGAGCAACACGGCAGATTGGAGGCAGGAGACATTGAGAGCAGATGGTGAACATAGAACCACTGGCTCCATCCCCTAAGACCACCAGATCCTTAAATCTTCAAAATATCCCACAGTTTTGCTTGACTATTCCTTTTCATTGCTCTTGATGCACACAGTCATTGTGATCACAGATTTCTGGCTTGGACACAGATGTCCAAGGAGAGTTCTAGCAGTCCAAAGTGAGCAGATGCTAATGGCAATATCACAAAGGCCTTGTTGTTGAGCAGATCGTAGATGTGGCTGAAGGAATAAAATAGGCTTAAGGTTACTAACAGATCAGTTAAAAATAAATCCTTAAAACTTGAACTACTGTTTTGTTTAAAACACATTAACTTAAACAAAGACAACCACATACGTCACTTTACGTTAGTACGTCACTTTTGTGAAGACCTGGCAGAAATCTCTTAGAGTGACAGAAATGGCTTATATTCCTACATGTTATTATCCCAGAAAGGTGTCTACACATGTATGATTCTTTTTATCTTGTAAAGACCCCAATGTCTGCTCCTGGATGGGGAGAAGCAGGTGGACAGATGTCATGGTATTTTGCTAATGCTTGCCATCAAGCATCCATTTGCCCCATGCACCCAAGTACCTGTTAAAACATGTGGTTTCATTTAAATCTTTTCTTTCCTATTTTGTCACTTAAGGGTAGTGCTGCACTCACTGTGTCTAATGCCCTTCACTCACTGTTAACACTGACTGCTGGGTCCTCCAGTTACGCCCTCTGATGCAATTTACATACCTCTCAATGCTCTGAGTCTTAAAAAAATCCTATACAAATAGTAAGTGTCAGAACATAGGATTTTTATACGACAGACCAATACCAAGTAGTATTCAGAGTCAAATTCCTCAAATGCGTACACATATCTGGAAAAAAAAACTGATTCCTATTCTGATATAACTGTGTTGTGGACGGAAAATCGTTTTCACATTAATTTTAGAAATGAAAATAAAAATGTTGTATGGATTTGCATTCAGCTACCCTGAGTCAATACATGTAAGAACTATCGTCTGTGGAAATTAAAGCTTCACATCTCTACCAGCTTTGCACATCTAGAAACCATTTGAAAAATGACTTATTTTTAAAATAGCTCAGGTGCAGTCAGACTGAATGGAGAGTGTGAGTAATCCTAACTTTTTAAGTCTTGCTACAGATTCAAACATAGATTTAGGACTGGACTTTGACTAGGCCACTTAAACACATGAATAGGTTTTGACGTACTGTATTTGTGGGCCATAGCCATTTTAAAGGTCAGTTTGTCATGAAATGCAACAACTGAGAAAACTACAATCTCAAAAACTCTTCAGATCAACTTACCGTGCTTTACAGCTGCAGTTGGCTGTGAGAGAAAACCCACCCATGCTGGTATAAAACCTCCAGAGCTCAGGAGGCTGGTTAGATGCCATCAATGATCATTTTTATGGAAACTTGCATTCTCTGACACCTCAAGATATGGCTTAAAATTCATTATGTAAAAGTAATGAAAATTTCTAATGCAAAATTAATGTCCACTTGCTGAGCACGTGTTCCCAGCACTTAGCTGAGCAAGTGCTGGGAACATATAATGTTTGAAAAGCAATGCCATCTATGTCCAATATTTATTTTTTCTTTGCAATGATATAACAGTGCTCTCCTGGTTCCTGCCAACCAGTGCAGTGCACATGTGGGTAAGACTGTGGCACTGCCTTTTTCTCATAACCTTGAGCTGTATAAACATCGCAAAGTGTGTTTTAAGGCAACAGATCAAACTTCATATCCAATGTAATTTTTTCTGTTTTTGATTTAGAATTAGAAATGTTAGAAAAAAACGTAATATGTTTAATGTCTAATTAACGTTATTAAAGTTCCTGTTTACCCATAACCATTCTTAAAATACTGATGAACTCCCTGCATTTGCACCTAAGGAAGCAGCTTTGGTGAACTATCAGAATAGTCAAATGCGGCTTGTTATGCAACAATACAAGCCCATGATGGATTATTAAAGAGGTCAAGAAAGGACTTTCTGTCCTTGAAAACTGATTTTATGCAGCACACAGTCTAAGCTGACAGCAAGGTATACTGGAGTTGCTTATCAGTTAAAGGTATGCCGCCTGTCTTCTTCAACTCATCATCTTAATGCTTTTTACTCTGTACTGTCCTGTCAAAAGTACAATAAAAGCATTTCTGGGAAATGACAATATGCTGAGGGCTACAGCGTATGACCAGTACTCAAACTATTAAGAGTGCTTTACAAAAAACACAAATTATTTAAGTTAGTTGACATTTTTAATGAGTGAGACCTCAAATTGCTACATTAATGTGTGTGTGTATGTATACAAGGACCAAGTTTAATTCATTTCATTGGGGCTTTATGTAAAAGACCAATGCAAAGCACCAAGTAACCCCAGCCCTAAGTACAATATAAATGAGAAGTGGAAGAAAAATTATAGGTTTTACAAATACAAATCTAAAAATTGGCTACAGAAATATATTCAGCCCAGGGTTCCCCCCAAAATCTGGCTAAGCTTGGTGGTAGTTGCCGCTATGGCAGCCCACCGTGTTTTTGTTAACCAACATAACAAAGTACCAGGAAATTTGAAAATATGACTGTTTAATTATGTGGTGTTGTAAGTCATTAACAATACTTCAACAACTACAGAGTTTTAAAACAATGCACACTCTTAAAATACTTTTTAACAAACGCAAAAAAAATACAGCTGAAATAAACATCAATTGTTTACATTTAGATTTAATCCTAATTAAGTAATCAGACAGCACCATCTTGTCGTGCGCTAAATGCTTTTCAAAGGACCCCGCCGTTAAGCGCAAAATAACTACTAAAAAACCCGCGGAGTGTCATAAATGTGACCGTGACAACATGTCCTCCATGTATTTGGTACCAAGCTACTGCTAATAGCTAATAGCTACGGTCATCATGTGGAAAGGTTTTTGGCACTGTAAATTCTGTGAATCGTTTTTTTTTTGTTTTTTTTTCTGAATGTGCAGTGGCTTTTTTGGGCTCTAAAATAACCAACTATAAACACAAGTAAGAAGACCCACTCGCGCTGTTGCGCTACAGACACAATGAACCGGCTCAAATATCACTCCGCCCCTCTGCATACAGGCACGCTCCCTGACAGGCAGAGGGAGACAAGATGAGCAAACTAGCCATCTCTGCTGGGAGGACAGAGTAGTTGCTAGACTACACCGCCCTGTTTCTAACATAACACCAAATTAAACTTCACTGTTATTTTGAAATTTCACTCGGCAAAGAGTAGGAATGGTCCTCCATTTTAACAGATAATGCCAAATATAATGATATAAGGTTGTCTTTGCTTGTTTATACTCCTCTGCTGACAGCACGTCTTCAAATAGAAGACAGATAGTTTGGCCCCTTTTGGCTACCGAAATCAGGAATGGCGACACAACATGGCGTCTCCCGGGGGTGCAGCGCCACCTATTCATTTATAAACTACAAATACTAAGCTATGAGAACGCTTTTATTTTTGATGGGATGTTGTTAGATGTCAGAATATGTATTTTCATACAAGCAATACTTAGTTACAGACTGTCCCTTTAAAACAAGCAGTATAATGCTGGTCACATTTAAAAGTAAAATACATTTATAAGTAAAGTTCAAACAAGGAACCAACAACCTGATCACTTAAAAGCGAAATAATAAAGTCAGGGAACTCCTAGAAAAAGAGGTATGCTATACTTTACTATTTATGGACCGTTTCTATTTTTTTCGACAAGCTGCAGGCTGCATAAGCTACATGCAATCCTTTTGGGTTTTTCAAAGAACTCTTCCAGAGCCTTTTGGTAGTCCATCTCAATCACACAACATCCATTTATTTATATCCAATTGTATTGCTTACTTCTGTGTGCTGTCATCTCAATGCTAGTGTGAAAGTGGAGAGAGCCAATATGTGTATTTAGCACATCTAGCTTGTAAGCTGTGAAAGGAGCTTTAATGAAGACTCTGGTTGAGGATCGCTGAGTTGCCCGCTGGTTGTGGTTGTTTCAAACTAGACAAAGCATACCTAAGAAGGCCACGAAATACAAAAAAGGGTATTTAATGACAAATTTAATAACATTGTCTTGTTAAACCAACATAAAATTGGTGTTCATATTTCCATATAGCACAAAACGTGCTTGCCGTACTTGGCCTTGTGGATTCCTCTTGGTCAGCTGGGAAACGAGAGAGCTCACCATCTCCCCCACTGCTCCTCCGACTTCAGAAAAAGAAAGAGTCCTGTGTCCAACGTCTTTTGACCCTTTCTTTGTGACATATCACGTTATTCAAAAAAGTTGTTTGCTTGTAGACAAGTAGAGACAGCTAGGGGCTTTGAGTGTAGGGTGATAGGTCCCTATGAGCTCACGTATTGACCATAAAATGACACTACTGTGCTTTTAATGATCTCACCAAAGATACTCTTTGAAGTAGATTTGAAATAGATTTAAAATTAATGAACAAATGATGCTTAGCCTGGTGGTGGGTGGGTGGAAGTTGGTAGTGGGGGACAAGAAAAGTCTGGTGGCCAGCCGGGCCTATATTACAACACTCATATCTTTATGGACATTGCTCTATGCGCTGGTGCATAGTCACATTAGAAAAGAAAGAAGGCATCTCCAAACTTTTTTTCCCACATAGTTGGTAGCATGAAAATGTTCAGTCTTGGGATGCTGGACCATTAAGAGTTCCTTGCACTTGAACTAAGTGGCCAAGTTCAACCCATGTTAAACAGCCACACATCACATTCCCTCTGCACCAGACATTACGTTTGACACAATGCTGTCAGAGATGTCGCCCGGCATTGTCAAACCCAGACTTGTCCGTCTAATTTCCGGACAGAAGCGCATGATTCATCACTCCAGAAAACACATCTATGCTGCTCCAGTGCTAGCTTGCTTTTAACCATTGCATTTGACATTTATCTATGTCAATTCAGTTTTATTTATATAGCGCCAATTCACAACACGTGTCTCAAGGCACTTTACAAAAGTCAAATTCAATCAAATCATACAGATTGGTCAAACTTTTCCTGTCTAAGGAAACCCAGCAGATTGCATCAAGTTTTGACAAGCAGCATTCACTCCTAAAAGTTTGTAGTCTGTGGCGATGTAAGGCTTAAAGGCAGCTGCTCGGCCAAAGAAGCCTATTCCATGAGGTTCTCTATACAGTGTTTTAGATCTATCTGACGGCTACATGAAGAGTGGCAATTTGTAGCTTTTGACACTGCAGAAAAGTGGTAACCTCTGCACACTATGTCCCTCAGCATTTGCTGACCCCACTCTGTGATTTTGCATGGACTTCCTGAGTTGCTGTCATTCCCGATTTGTTTTAATAACGCTTACAGCTGACTGTGGATTATTTACTAGCGATTAAATTTCACAACTAGACTTTTGCACAGTTGGCATGTCATCTCGGTACCAGGCAGAAATTTACCGAATTAAAAGCTGTGGATGAATGAGAGAGAGAGCGAGGGAGAGAGACAGAGAGAGAGGGAGGGAGAAAAGGGTGATAGAGTGCATCCATAAACAACAATTCCCATGTCTTGACATAGATTCTCAACATAGGTCATGACTTTGCCATTCTTGAACATGAATTTATCAATAATCCTCTTTAACTGTCATTGCAAAATACATTTCAGTGAAATTCATCCCCTGCATTTACCCCTTTCCCTTAGGGAGCAGTGGGCTGCCACTGCACGGTGCCCATGGAGCATTGTGGGGCTAGGGGTATTGCTCGGATACTTAGAGTGGCAGTCTGTGGAATTTGAACCCAGAACCTTGCAGCCTCTCCAGGACTCAAGCTCCCTGCTCTCTAACCACTAGGTCACCCCCAAGCCCCCCACTGAATATGCTGTGATCTAAACCGTTTCATTGTACCTCTGTCTGTATGTTTAGGCCATATTTTCTGTTAGTAGGTGAAACACCACCCCAGTTCAAGATGTTTTCAAGACCCTAATTTGTTTAGTTGGGGGGGGGGTTGCCTTTATTTAGTACCTGTCATCATTCCATCCACTTTGAACAGTTTCCCTGTCCCTGTAGAAGAAAATCCTTCCCACAGGATGATGCTGTCACTACCATGTTTCACAGGAGAATGGTGTTCATAGTAATCTACAGTGTTAGTTTTCTCCCAACTTTTGCATGTAGGCTGAAAAGTTAAATTTGGTCCATTCAACTGTATCTCCTTCATTCTTTCCTGTGTTTACTGTGTCCCCACATAACTTTTAGCATACCCTAAGTATGACTTTTTATGACTTTCTTTAAAAAATGCTTTCTTCTTCCCAGCTTTCCATAACAGCCACATTTATGGAGTGCATAACTATCCTTTCAACAGATTATCCCACCTGAGCTGTGGACCCCAGCAGCTCCACCAGAGTTACTATGGGCCTGTTGGCTGCTGTCATGTGACCTAGAGCACAGCTCTGAGCTCAGACTTCCATAACAAAAAAACAAAAAACAAATACAGATATGACACCTACCTGATCAGACCTGGTTTTGGTTCTCTGATGTAGGATTTAATCTAGAGGGGTAATGTGGCTTTGTCTTTCAATCAATCTGCTGGTCCAAAGTGCTCTGCTATCAGATTCCAAAACAAGGAGGGAGGCTGTTTAATTTAGTGACAGTGCAGTGTTTCCAGTGGCCATCATGGGCGCTAAACCTGGAAGTTACAAGTCTGGCACCTAGTGGCTAAAAGTTACATGGAGCTGCTTTGATGAACAGATCCATTAAAAATAGTTGTATTTTCTGTTTGTCTTCCTGGTCTCTCTAACTGATGTTTACTGACTGATGTTTTACCAGGTGACGAAGATGCTTGCCGTGGTTGTAATCCTGTTCGCTTTACTCTGGATGCCCTACCGGACCTTAGTGGTGGTCAACTCCTTTCTAGACAAAGCCTACCTGGACAACTGGTTCCTGCTCTTCTGCCGTCTCTGCATCTACCTAAACAGTGCCATCAATCCAGTGATCTACAACGCCATGTCGCAGAAGTTCCGCACCGCCTTCAAGAAGCTGTGTCACTGTGGCCCCAAGCGCCTGGAGAAACCTGCGTCCTACAGCGTGGCGCTCACTTACAGTGTCATCAAGGAGACGTCCAACGGTGAAAGCCCAGACCATTTCACGACGGAAATGGACGAGCTGCATTCGCCGTGCGATCAGTACCTGCCTGCCGCAATTCTACCGAGTGCCAAAAAGATGCAGTACGTAGAGGCCTCGCTCTCTGGCAGAGAAGTCAATGCCTGAGTAGGGACGAATTTGGAAGGCGCACTAACATGTCCAGCTTTAGTTCTTTTTGTTGTAAATATGCCGTTTGATGGAACTGTTCGCCAGAAGTCGGTTTGCTGTCATGTTTTGTGGGCTTTGAATATTTTGCACAAAATAAATTAAGAGAACAATTATGAGAGGGTATATGTACATCTGTTGAGAGAGTATGCTTAGTTATTAGGAGAAAGCTTCATATGAGATAACTGATTACAGTAATTAATGCACACAGCACCTCTATGCTAATATAATTTATCCACCTATTTTGGACAGCCACTTTATCCTTGGAGGGTGTTTGGGGAGGCCGGTGCCTATTTTCTGTGGTAAATAGACAACATGACAACACATGGAAACAAAGGGATACAGAAGAAACAAACAAGTATACACACACTCATACCTAAGGGCAATTCAAAATGTCCAATTACCCAACATGCATGTTTTTGGAATGTGTAAAGAACCTGGCAAGAATCAACACGTGCATAGGCAGAATAAGCAAATTCAACACAGAGAAGGCTTCAGCTGGATTTTTAACCGAGGAGCTTCTTACTGAAAAAAAATTAGTTATGCTGCAGCCCTGCTATAAAAAAAGAGTCAACACTTGCCTTTGAAATAGATAGTTAGAGGATAAACTTTCATCTGTGGAATTTAGCAAAGGCATGACCAATCTGGTTAAAGCAGGTTTAACTACCAACTGCGGGATAAGATCAATAAGACAGGATAGGTCCTGTGAATGAAAAGATTAATAATTATTGTATGGGACAGGGGAGCATTTTATATGCTGCTTCAGTTCTCTAAAGAGTGATATGAAACGGCTGCTTGTACGGCTACAGCAAAAATCTCATTTCCCCCATTGTGCAGTATTTACACAGCATCAGAAGACACATTTGCAGATACTAATACTGTGCACACAGGGAAGGATCTACCAGGTACAGAGACAGATATTTTTTCTGTTCCCAAAAACTATTTGGCTTAAATAATCCTGCTCCTAAATAGCCAACTAGGATTCAAACCCAGGTTGTCTGTATCAAAGAGGCCGACTTTGCCCACTGGACGACCGGAATGATCCATTGTGACCACACGAAATTCGACAGCAGTCTCTAATTCACTCAAGCAGAATAACATATTTTGTGCTACATTTATCGTCTTTTTGGAAGCAGAAGAGTTTGTCTTTCATCTCTTTGACCAATCTTAAAAGTTCCATGCTATTACTACCAGCGCAGTATAGTCGGTGACTTGTCAGTAGTGCTTTGATGTCAGTGCAGTTGGTGACTGTAATTGAACAGATGACTGAGGCACTGTGTGTTATTTAAGAAGAAGCAAAATGAGAGATTTTAACCATTACATTTCTGGGGATCTTATCTAATCTTCTGATTTGTTTTATAGAAGCGTCAGCCCTGGGGGACTCTAGCTTGAGCCACTTATGCATTCACCTTCCTTTCCTTGATATACAGTCCAACAATGTGCCTCTAGAGAACAATTTACACACTGTGCACGTTTGACGCACGAAGCCAGGGGTACCACCACTGACACTAACGCTGCCTTGCTGATTTTTTCTAATAAAAAAAGAAATTGCCAGCAGATATATAGTTCAATGAGCTATTGAGATAGCAGCACAAGGGCTCAAAGGTGTGCTGGCTGATGCTTTATTTGATCGAGAATAAGAGACGCAGGTTTTAACCGGCTTATTTAAACATGGCCCTTTGAAGAATTTTTATCAACTTAAAAGCAGTCTTTAAACAAGAGCTGGGAATAAGCTAGCTTTGTTCTGTATTGAGGGTGTGAATTTTTTTTAGGTAAGGTCCCGCTGGGGTTAGTGATGACTACCCCAAAATCATTAGCTGGCAGAAAGCAAATAACATTTTTTTTTCTTATCTGTGTTTATTGCATAATATTTAGTCCATGTATGTTACAGGTAAATGTTTTGTCCATACAGCTGGGATACCTTCATTTCCACAGTGAGAGTGATAACCGCGACAAGCAGTGGAAAATACAGCGGGACAAGCACTCATTATGAGTCAACTAGTATTCATTTTAGGCCCTTGAGGATGTATTTGACTTCCTTTAAGAGTGGAATGATCACACAACAAAAAACTTCAATGATTTTCCAAATCAGCAATTTCTTACATAAGTTCTTACATAAGTTCCCACCTATCTACGAAGATCACATATGCATTTGGGTTCAGATTAAGGTGGCCAACAAAAAAAAAATAAAAAAAATAATTGAAATATGCCAATTTGATTTAAAGTTGATTGAAACTGAGCAGCTGGCACACAACTTTTCACAGCAGCAGTGCAGATGCTCAGAATCACAGCCTCTCCTTTCCCTTGCAGCAACCCTTCTGAACAATTACCTTCTGGGCAAAAAGGCAAAAAGCTCAGTTATTTTGCCATGAAGGCAGACAAAAAAAGCCAAAGAATGACATTATTTTTTTTTTATTTAACCTTTATTTAAATAGGTATTCTCATTGAGATCCAACATCTCATTTTCAAGAAAGAGCTGTTTGATAACAATCTAAACAATCTCTGAGGCGAGCTGTGCTACGAAGTGCGGCCACAAAGCTCTACAATGCTGGCAAGGCATCTTGAAGACAGATGCTCTGATGTTTAAGAGAAACTTTAAAATGTCAATCCAGCTCCTATATTTGCAACATGAACGTTTTAAATATGTACAATCTACTGTTATCTGTTTAAATATTAGCAATCTACTGACAGCGCCATTACTGTTGGCCTTGAGCCAAGGTCCTGGGCTGAGATGCATTTTTCCACCGCTTTAATTTCTAGCCATTCAGTGAGAGTTTGAATTGATGCGGGGGAAACGTCCAGCTTCAGACAGCTCCGTCAAGTACAAAATGGTAAGGGACAAAATGGCCAGCCGATACCCCTTATGTTACTCCTCTGGTAGAAAACAAGTTAGTGGCCTAGATGGCTGATAGTAAATCTAAAATAAATACCAGGGGCTGAACAGCGGCACAGTTGTTAGAGCCCCTGCCTTGCAGCAAGAACGTCCTTGGTTTGAATCCTGGCCTGTGGTCTTCCTGCATGGAGGTAGCATGTTCTCCCTGTGCATGCGTGGGTTCTCTCTGGGTACTCCATCATGACCATTGAGTTAGGTGGGTTCGCTAAATTGCCCATTGGTGTTAGTAGGAGTGTGTGCTTAGTTGTTTGAAATATTCTTATTGTGATAACCTTAGCTCAGATATATACATACATCCCTACTAATATGTGGTTAAATGTCCCTGACCAAATCACAGACATATAATCTGTTATTTGTAGTGTCAACAAGCTTCTGGGTAATATCTGGCTGGATGTCTTGGTAGCATTGTTGGAATTAATGCAAGTTTGTTGGTTTCTTGGTACTGATCTGTCTTTTAAGAATTGTCTATTCATTTTCAAATTAGTGCCATTTAAGACTCTTGACGTTAACCTACTTTATCAATCCCTCGAAAAAGTCTCGATGTGTGTTTGGTATCGTTGTTCTGCTGGAACATCAAAATTATCTTCAAGTTCCAACGATTTAACTCTCTAGCCAAGGTAAAGTTAGGGAAGTTGGAGGAATCCATCTTCATTATTCAGCGCTACTGGCAGCAAAAACAAACCCACAGCATATCGTCACCTCCACCATGCTTGGCCATCTATAAAGTATTGCTTTAGGTTTCAATCTTCTAGACATATTTATTTTTACTGTGGCCAAATTGTTCAGTCTTTGTCTTGTAAACCTTTCTCCATAGGTCATTTTGTCAGTTCGGTTGCTGACTAATTTTAGCCATGTTTGAAGGTGATTGTTTTGCAGCAGGGGCTTCTTCCTCATTCAGGATGCTTTTGAGGTCAAAGCCATGTGAAACTTATTGATCAAACATCCAACCAGAATTATACCAGAGCCCTTTGGATGGCTACAAAAGGTGTGGATAAGGAAAATGTTCCCAAATGTAAGATGGGGTGTGTGCATATATGTCTCAAAGGTAGGTTGAATTTTAATTTATAGTTTTGTGTGGATTGTAGAAAGTCTACAATAAATTCAAACTTATGCTTTTTTTATGCTTTTTTTGATACTCATTGAATGTTGTTTAATGATCATCCCACTCTGGAAAAAAAATGCTTAAGGCATCCTCAAAAGCCCACAAATGATCATACTCAAGAACGTTTCTCCAGGAAAGTTTCTAATTTTCAGATCAAGTTGTTAAGTTAGTATTATCTAAACCGTGTTGTCCTAATGTTTCATATTACAGCCTGTCTTCTGCCGGGGTTTTACAAGTGCTGCAAAATTCCTCCCGCTTTGTGCATCCCAGTCCCCACCTGAAGCCATGTAATCCAAATTAATCCAAATGTACACCGGCGTGACATTTTAATTTTGCTTCTGGAGGTAAAACGCAGATGTCGAATCGCGTGACCTTTAAAGATGGACTTGGCACAGAAGGAGGCAGATATATTAGACACTCACTTAAACCTGCTGTGTCAATTTAGAATCACCTGAATGCTAATGATTTCTGCAGGGACTTGTTCGATTAGTCCTCTAATGTGGCAGACACACCAAAGCCCTGGTGTTGCTGTGAAGAGGACCCCTATGTGTGCTGTGTAGAGAGCCTGTGAAGGTCAGGGAGCATTGTGTTATAATGAGGGAGAAGTGTAGTTCTCAGAAGCAGCTGGGTGTTTTTTTTTATTTTTTTTTTGGTTAAAATTGCTTTTGTTTCATTAATTCACTTTACTGGGTTGAGATAGCAGAACGCAACACCTTCCTTTGATTTATCTGCTCAGCGAAACTCCACAAATCAATGACGGAATGTGTAAATAGACAGTAACAAGATGCCGTAGTGATGACTTGATGAAACCCACAGTGCATATGTGGTCGTATTCAATAACTCAGAATATGCGTTCAGACGAGGCCTATTTGTCAGATTAAAACTACATTTTGTAAAATAATCCTTCAGGCAGGCATTTCAGAAACCCCACAAATCTGTATTAAAAATGTTATTTTTTGATTGGTCTTATGTTGTGTTCTAATATTAAATGTTGCGTTTTCATTAGCAGTAAGCGGAAAATCATCTTAATAAACAGAAATGCAGGCTTGAATACACCAGTATGTCTGTAATTAATCTACATAAGGTGTTTCACTTGGTGAATTGAGTTACTGACATAAATTAACTTTTCAATAATATTCTACTTTACTGGATATGACTGTGTGGCTCAGTATAGTCCGCCTGTATAGGAGGACTTTTAGAACCCCTCTGAACTTCTTTCTTTGTTTGTAATTTACTCATAAAGCTGTTGGGTTTGAAATTGCCAGCTGTTGTAGCCCAGTCCTGGGTCAAATATGGACCATCTAAGTCAGCGTTAATTTAACAAAGCCAGGTGGGGTTATTATGAGTTAAATAACTTAGCTTAACCTACTGGTTTAAAGCTTTTATGGTTTTCACATGTTTTCTTCTGTTATACTCCCTAAAGAGTATACAAAAGCTGTATACAAAAGATCACACATTTTGATCAGAGTATTTCTGTTTAAGCTGAGTAATGTCTAATATTTGAGCTAACAGGGCATACAAAAATAATTGTCCCTAAACTGGATTACTAATTAATAACATTTTGGGTCACGATGAATTATTTTAATGTTTAGTTTAATTCTATATTTATAATGACCAAATTGAGAAAAGAAAATCAATGACATGTTTGATATGGCATTTGTTGAGAAACAGTTAAATCTGGAGAGCAATACAGTATTGCCTATATGGATTTTATGATCAATACCTTAAGTGTTGTAGTTTCAGTGTGAGCTAAAGTCATTATCACACCCAACCGATGTTAACGTTATTCTGCCAATTTGACCACATTTTATTTCATCATGCAGAAGAAGTTTGAACTCTGTGAAGAATGATGAGGCTCCTTCTTTAACCCCATAAACTTGGTCACAATTTCTGACCTCATGTTTGATTGAAACTACCCACCTTCTCTCACAAAAAAATCCAGCAAACAATGGTACAAAAATGAACCTAGTGGTGTTTGTGTCTGATGGTCCCTTAGAAGATAATAATATAGAACTGAAGAAACAGACCTGCTTCATAATGAACAGCTGTTTTTGTTTTTGCCTAAATTGTGAAGCTATTTGAAATCTTTTGTGCCGTGCAATGTGAATTTCATGGAGTATTGTATTTTTAAATGTGCTTAAAAAGCCTGTTTTGATCTCTTGCTTAAACAGTTTCAATCCAGTGGGTGAAAGCTAATTTTGAAAGTAGGATAGATGAGAATATATGGAAACTAAAAACTGTGGTTTGTAAAGTACCTCACGAGTTTTTGCATATTTGTTCAATTATCATTCTGTTAAATCTTTATTTTTTTATTATTTTACTTTTGACATACCAAAAACCTGTGATTGGCCAACTGTTGTGTTCTGCATGCAGGTTGCAGCAAAAACACAAGCTTTTGTAAAATGGGCACAAACTACGTAAGTAAATGGAGTTGTTCTTTGCACGTTTGTAGTTTTTCTCTGCTCCTGCTGCTCGATGGATTGTTTGGATATTTTGTATAGTTTTTTTGTCAGTATTAAACAGTAATTGAATCTCATTGTGGATGATGTGATATTATTGCATCTCATTGCAGCAAGATTTCTTCCATTTCAGCTCTCCACACCTACACCACTTATGAGCCATTACCAGCGCTCCTTGCCACAGCTGAATCATCCAAGACTCGTGCCATGAATCAAGCGCAGAGCTACCCTAAGCAAAGACCAGCCGTGGAGGCATCAATCATTATTGCTGATAGCTTCACTTTGGAGTAACTTAGCTTGTGGTGGCCTGACTCCAAACAAATTAATCTTCTTAAAGCAATCAGGGGCCCACTGAAAAGGCAGCACAAACATTGTTGACGCGCGTGTGCCTTTTACGTTGACCCGAGTTACGTCACGCCGCCTATCTGTTCTAAGCAGAAGACAGTAATTGTTTTTACATCACTAATATGCAATAGAAAATACATTTACCACATGCAGTTTCAGGATTGTGTCACTCCTAGAGAGATAATATCAACTGTGGGAAGAGTCAAATGGTGATTGGCATAATCCTTTACACACCCTTGTTCTCTTTTAGGTCTTTAGAGCCTCACAGCTATATTAGGGCACAAAACTCACACTATTTTAGAAGTTCACATGAGCTTTACATTCCTGAAAAGGATCTTCAGAACTGAGTTTTTATTTTTATTTTTTTTGTATTCATCATATATGGCCCAGCCTGAGTCTGACTTTTAGTCCTGTGCTGGGAGTCGGATCCAAGTGATCCTAGTGCTGTGTTTCTGTCTGCAATTCTCTCTCTTTTTATGTTCTTTAGCTTCAGCTAAATTTGACAAATTTCTGATAAGTGTGACAAATTGGTCTTTTAGAAGGTTATTATTGGCAGGTCTACAGCCTATTAGTACAGTTTAAAAAGAAATCCCACAGTTCCTGCAAAGGATGTCTGCTCCCTTTGATGCGATATATAGTTCTTCAATCAGAGAAGGTGAAATAAAGTTTAGCGGAAAGTTCAAACTGGAAGACTCGCCCCCCCCCCCCCGAACACACCTGTTTCTATTGATCACCTGGTCATGCGGCGACGTCCCAGCCAATCTGCATCAAGTCCTCATCCTATCATCACACAATACTTTGCTTATAAGGCTCTTCATTCATGGATTTTTTGTTCTTCAGCTGAGCTTCTACCCTCCTCCACCCCATCTCCTCCCTCACGCTCATAGGCTTCACCTCACTCCTTCTCTCCTCCATCCGGAAGATTTCACTAACCCTAATCCTACAATTAACATCCAAACTCAAAGACATTGTCGACTTTCACGTCTTCTGCTGGGGTCCGAGCGCAAAATAACTTCCTATTATACCATATTTTTCAGACCGTAAGGTGCACTTAAAATCCTTACATTTTCTCAAAAATTGATGGTGCGCCTTATATATGATTACCATTTTGCTTACTGACTGATTTTATGTGGTACAATGGGCTCAGAAATCTGTTAAAACGTGTAAGTATGACTTTGGTAAGCAATGAAGCTGCTCCGCTCAACGGATATTGGGAGCATTACGGTACACTGTGGCACCTGATTGGACCCCTGAACTGTCTACAAGACTGCCTGACTGTAATGTCTAAACTTGAAGTGCATTCATAAGGCATCCCACGCCTGGAGTATGCTCTAGCAGCAATACACCGAGTAAGTTAATTCAATATAAAAGTTCAGTTTATTTTGGCCTTATGTTAGAAACAGTGTAGTCCAACTACTCTGTCCTCCTGACAGAGACGGATAGTTTCCCTCTCAGGTAGTATGTGTGTATGTGGGGGGCCAGAACGATATTACACACTCGAGACGAATATTTAATGCGCCTTATAATCTGGTGTGCCTTATGGTCCAAAAATACAATATGTCAATAAAGCTCTCTAATTTACTCTTTTGTCTGTGTGAGTCTCTCCAGGCTGAAATGCATATTCATTGCAAAAGTCTTTATATCCACTATCCCACATCTTGTCACATCATTAGAACACATTTAACTCTTTTTTTTTTTTTTTTTTTTTACAATATAGCACAAGCTCAGTCAGACCGGAGAGCGAGTGTCTGTGAAAGTAACAAATCATGTCTGGCCACAGATTTTCAAATGGAGGAAGGTCTGGACACTGGGCCATTCATCTTCATCCATGTTTTTTTTTTTTCAACTCTGACCAGCTTCCCTGCCAAGACTGAGAGAAAACATCCCCGCAGTGTTGACAGTGTCCATCGGGACTTTTGTTGTGACTCCACTGTCTGATTGTTTGTTTCGATTAAGGGTCTACTGAGTATCTGATAATTAAAGTCAGTGCTCTATCCCGAGTTGTCAGCTAATTATTAGCTGAATTAATCAGAAAACAGGTAATTTCATCAGATTTAAGCATCTGGCATGCAGAGGCAAGTGAATCTTCATCAGTACCCATGAGGACTTGTTCCATAACCTAATTACTGTCAAATAAACGGTCATTTCTGAAATACTTTGGTACAGTGGCACAGTGGCGTACATCTGCAGCACTTGCAAGGATTATGACGCTTTCTACATGTAAAAAACAACCTTGATTAGCTGGTGATCAAATTATGTATGCTACAGTGTTGAATGTTTAGGAAAGTGATGCTTTAGTGTCAGTTACCTAAGTCAACATACATTCCTTTAATGTAAAAAAAAACATGTCAGAGATGTAATATTGGGGCTCAGGGTTTAAAAACCTTTAATAATGGTAAAGTCTTTACAAAGCAGCAGCAACAATGTTAATGCTAAACAAATAATTATATCCAATGCTCCAACCATTATCTAATTTAAAAATCTGTTACATGGCCCTGCTAAAAGGGGGCCTGTCAGTCACATCAGGTATGGTTTAACCTCTCATTCTCGTGTCACTGACACTTCATCCTTCTCAATATAGAAACATATATTGCTGAAAGGTCAGGAATGTGTTTCCATAGTCATGGTATTCAAATGAGATTAAAAGATGCACTTTGTTGTTGAGTTATGCAGTTTCATATGTCAGTAGACCAAAATTGCTTCCATGAAAATTAGTCCTGAAGTAAGATCTTTATTCAGAGCCTCTTATGCATGACCTTTCAGCCAACGATTTATCAGGCACCGCAACCTGTACGGAGGAAAGACTGAGTCAATAAGCAAACAGCTCAGCGGGTGCTGCTAACGCGTGGAATTTTACAGACAGTTTATAGAACGTTTGATTAAACATTTTTCATTATCACTCCGACTGTAACCCACTTAAAAGAGTGCCAACAAGATACCATCTTAGTGTTCTTCTTGCTGTTGTCAAACTGTGTATCCATCCCCTATTCGAAATACCCAGATATTCTGTGAACGGGATTGACACTAATAAAGATTTACTGACTCAGGAGAACCACAGTGATCCTGCGAAGTTTTTCACTCTGGTGAAAATGAGACACTAACCTGGACTGACATGGCCAAAAGGCTGCAACATCAGAGATGAAGACAGAACAGTAGGATGCTGCATCAAGGGGGGTATGTTTTAATGCTATATGTTTGCATTTCATATTAGAAATGTGTATATATGAGTTATTAGAAGGCTTGTACCTGGCATTTCCCTCAGCATCAGTGTCTCAGCCGTGATAATAGGGTACTCATCAACACTATAACAGTCATGGAAGATGAAAATATTCCTGGAAATTGTTTTAATAAACCGTTCGTGGAGGCAAGGCTCAGCAAAAAAGAATTATAAGCACTTGAGCATAAATCTTTTGTGGGGAAAAAAGCATTTATCCCAGCCTTCAAACAGACTTGCAGCAGAAAAGATTATTGCTTTAGCGGGAGCTACAGAGTCCCTGTGCACAGATGGAAAAACACTGAGATCAAGAGAGATTTAGCAGGCTTTCAAACGCGCTCCTCGCCACCTCATTCATCCCGCACAATGTCCTTGTGATCATGAGCTGGTGTACGAAGGCCCCAAAGTTTTGTTAGAGAACATTGTAAAACAAACGGGATCATGCCGTAGAGCTCTAAACATTTCAGAGAGCACTGCTAAATCCATCACCTGAAAACAGAAAGAGTGAGGCATAACTGCAGACACAGGGCAATGCAATCCACCTAAACTGACAGCCTGAGAACGTAGGTTGGAGTTTGCCACAACCGATGGCAGTGACACAGATGAGCCAAGGATCAAACGTTTTGGTTACTACCGCACAACGCTTGTACGCCAGATATTTCGACACAGCACATCACCCCACTCAAAAGGAAACATGGTGTAGGCACCATGCTGTGGGAATGTTCATCAGCAGGGAAGCTGGCAGAGTCGATGGGAAGATGCATGAAGCTAAATACAGGATGAACCTTCACATTTCAGCAAGACAGAGACCCTGAACATGCAGCTATAAGTACAATGCTATGGATTATATCATCGTCATCATTATCATTGTCACCATTGTCGTTATTTGGACAAAATGTTTTAAAGAGCTGAGCAATTAGCAGACAATATATCTTCTATGTTGCCCAAAAGAGCATCATAGAAAGCTTATTTGTGCCAACACCCTTTCCATATTAACAATTTTGCTAGTGGACAAGCACATAAGGTTTATACAAAGTGTTGGATTTCCAATCTGATACAATTTACAGAAAACAAATAACAATTTGAGATACTTAAATTAGTCCACAACAATGTGTACACATTTATAATATCCTCCAGACTCAACATACCTTCCCAGGGTTATATCTGCAAAAGGATTCAGATGCTGCACCAAGGCCAGCACACACTCCGTGTGCATGGGCCCGTTTATGAATGTATTTTAATCTGCTGTATCTGTCAGCGTTACTTCCTTCTGCATGGGTCAGGTAATTATATACAAGTAGCATTGATCCACGAAAACAATAATTGCAGTGATGTAGCCACAAGGATCAAAATGAATAGATGAATATAAATAGACCTAGTGTGCTGCACTGGGATTAATTTGGGCTACTGCTGCCATCCGGTACATTAAACAGTTCAGTTTTTTTTTTACACATATATTTAAATTCATAGACCTACCCATTCTCCAATACCCAGTACAACAGTTTCCCCAAACATTTATGTTACCGAAGCATATTTTGTAAACCAGTCAAAGTCCAGACCTAAACCAGTTGACAATCAGTGGCACAACCCCAAAACTGAGCCTGCAGTTTGAGCTGTTGTTACAAGAATAAGTTGGAGGAGAAACACCCCAAAGGCCTTGGACACATTATTTTGGCTGCCATACAAAATTTCAAAAAGCTGAAAAGATAGAACTTTCTGTCATGATTTGTCTTCAATGAACTCAGAACCACACACATGGAGCTAAAATTGAGAGTTTATTGAAAGGAGGATGGAGTGGTGGATGTTGAAACCAAAAAGGCAGGCCGGGACTGGCACAGAGGTGTAAGTGAAGGCAGGAGCTGACGGCTCGGAGCGAGTACTAGCAGGCCAGAGCAACAGCTGGATCAGCTGCACGTCAGAGTGCAAACTAGCAGGCCAGAGTGCAGCAGAACCAGCTGCACGGCAGGGTGAATACTTGTAGGCCAGAACCACAGCAGGATCAGTAGCTCCACTAGATAATTCAGAGGTGAGACAGATTACTTTCAGCAACAGGCAGAGACAAACAAGGATAACCAACGCAGGGTACCAACGGCTAGCAGAAGCAAACCAGGTAGACAGGCGAGTCGGTGTAGTCTGATGACAGGCCGGCAGGGAAGTGAAGACTGAGGGAGGCCTAAGTAGGGAGGCTGGCAGGTGGAGTGAGTCTGGCTGATTATTGACCAACAGGTGTGACTGATTGCAGGGGGAGTGAAGGGTAGGCTGAGTGAGGGGGAGGAGGAGCTAAAAACTAACAATAAATAAAGCCAGATCACAACTAAACCCTGACAAGGAGGAAGAACTGAAAGCTAATAGCAAACAAAAGCCTGATCAAAACTAAACCCTGACAGTTTCAAGTACATTATTTGAAGCAAATTTACACAAGAGAACTGATTAACACAGTTAAATCCTATTATTGTGCATGCAATTGCTTGTGTAAAAAAAAACAAGCTAGGCTACAGGAATAAGGGCCTCTGCACCTTCACGGACATTTTGCAATGCTCGGATATTCTGCTGCATTTGCATCTCCCATTCACAGGCAAACACAATAATTTTACTATCAATACAGAGATGCTTTCAAACACTTAGAACAAAGAAGAAGTTTGTGTGTTGACTAAATGGCTGGAGATTAATAGAAACAATAGTACAGAAGCCCACCTTGTGAATGTCCACTGTCACTTCCGGTAAACCAATTTAAAACCAAACCTATTTTTAAAGTTTTTACTCGTTTGTCTCACTCTGTTGTCATTCAGTTTTAAATGTAATAAGTTAATGACAAAAAGAAAAATCTGAACAGTACCAGTGGAAACTGTAATTGTCTGTCTAGATCAGTTAGCCCTGCAATGCTTTAGCCATGCTATTATTGATGTTATCACCACCTGCTGGGAAAGCATAGTTAATACAGCGGTTTCCACTTTGAATGGGAATCCCAGAGACAGACTTTCTGAAAAACTGAAGAAGAAGAAAAAATTAGCATCCTACAAATCTTGGAGTTATGTAGCTAGCAAATAAGTTAGCAATAAAGCTCGTCTGTGTTCACCAAATTATAGCATCGTGGCAACAACTACTTTCATTCACCTGTTTTTTTTTTTACACTTGCAGTGGGAGAGATTGGGTCATGAAGCTTACAGATGCAGAAAAGAGACTCAGATAAACTACACATAACAGGGGAACCCAAAGTATTCCCAGGCAAGAGGGAATATATAGCCTCCCATATGAGTTGTGGGTCTACGCCAAGGTATCAAGGTATGCCCCTGGTGGTATGTGCCTGAAACATCTCCAAACGGCAGTATCCGGGACGCAGCTTTGTTCCAAGCTCTCCCCATGTAGTAGAGCTCCTCAACCTCTCTCAAGCTCCGAGTGTTGCCCCCCTACAAAAGAAGGTGGATTCAGCCGCTTGTCTCCAGGATCTTGTACTTGTTGTCATCATCCATGGTCATAAGTGAGGGTTAAGAGGTAGACAAACTAGTAAAGTGCTTTACTTTTCAGCTCGGCTCTCTTCACCACAACAGACCAGAGCGGAGTGCTCATTATGGTAAAAAGGAAAATGTAAAACATCACTAAATCATGGATACTGTGCACTAAAGAAGTCACTGCTTCATCTGCACTTTGGTAATACAGGCACACATATCTGAAAACAACAGTATTAAGTGTATATTTGATTTGATTAGACTCTTTTAATAAATCGGCACGCGTCATCACAAGGTGCCCAGCCAACACAGGCTTGTGAGGCACTACAAAATGACTACACAAAAAAAGCCACCAAAAAACAAGAATCACAACACAAGACAAACATTTACAAGAACTAGATTACATAATAAAAACACATTGTGGAGGACGCAAAACTCTCTGTCTGGGTTGCCAGGTATCCTCGATAAATTTAGCCAAAACAAAAGTGTCTTCATTAAATAGCCACTTTAACATGTCTGCTTCAGTCAACCAAAACAAAGCAGGTTTTCTCTGTAGCATTTTATTTTCTTCATTTGAACAATGTATTTC
This sequence comes from Fundulus heteroclitus, assembly GCF_011125445.2. Classification (NCBI taxonomy): domain Eukaryota; kingdom Metazoa; phylum Chordata; class Actinopteri; order Cyprinodontiformes; family Fundulidae; genus Fundulus; species Fundulus heteroclitus. Next base: position 9,345,235 of record NC_046363.1, on the reverse strand, counting down.
TCAGATCACAACAAAAAAGGACAAGGAAATATAAAATAAAATAAAAACAAGCGTTGATCTCTAGGGACCCATTTGAATCTGTCCACTTCCAGAGGAAGAGTACCAGTTCGTAACTGTGCACACTGAGACCGCTGTCTTCTTTTCATATTTAACATTACAAATAACTCTGTTCGAAACACTTGTTTAATTTGAATCTCAGGTCTTGGTTTTGGCTTCCTACAAATGTCCTGGAACCAGTGATCTTTATGCTTCTGATACAACCTTGGTTTAACCATATTCAGATCACAAGATAAATTATTAATTTAAATAAAATTTAAATCACAAAGAGAAAATATTGTAGCAATCTCTTTGGAGCAGGGGTAACTGTCAGCTCAGGCCCAATTAAAATGAAATTAAAATATCAATATTTTAAACCTTTGCAGTGTCCTTCAGCAAATGTTTTAAGGGATGCTAGCTAAGGTGCAAACTGCTTATTTAAAAACCAAGAGCTTCCAGTTTGATCAAAGCTGCAACCAGCATTGCAGAGCAAAATACATTGTAAAAAGCACATTAGGATCAAACTTAATCTTAATTTAAAATGCTGATTTGCATGCAGCATTAAAATGTTACTAAGATGACCATGATGAGGTAGGGATTGCTATGGTCGTGATGGTTTTGTAGCATTAAGCTCTGATAAAGTGAAGAAATTAGAAACTGTCATCTCCTGCAGAATACCATTGCTCTGAACAGCTCACCATCGCCATGCTGCGATGTTCACCCCAGCTCGTTTTTTTTTTTGCAGCAGGATGTTGTCAGTTTTTCACTCAGAAGATAAATGTTTTATGTGAGAGCATGACGTGAGTGTGAAGTGCTTTCTCACGCTCGGTGCTTGGGAGCTAGCTGCCCCGACCGTGGACACGTTAAGTGGTGTCTGCCGTATGTTACCGCCGGCCTCCCTCAGGTCTAGCTGTGTTGTGTCCTGGCTCTGACGTGAAACACGGAATTCGATGTCAGTCACTCCAGGCTGTGCTTGGGATGGAAAGAGAAAGAAAATCACACAAAGCAAAATCTCGCCTGCAACCGGTGTTCAATGTTAGAAAACGTCCCCGTGTAATGAGCCAGCCATTAACCATTTATGCACATATAAAGCCATGTTTCTCAAACATTTTAGGCACATATAAAGGAAAAAAAACACAAACTAATTTTCTCACACAAATGCTGCCACATGTTTTAACCAAATGGGTCAAAACGTTTGTCCCAGTTTTTTTTTTTTTTTTGCGTTAGAGAAGATACACAAAGAAGACTCATAATTCTTCACTGAGTGCCATTTTCAGCCAGCCCTGAACCTCTTTCGCCTGGAGAAAAAAGAAATGGTAAGATGGTAAAATTGTGCTGTATAATACAGGAAATGACTGTGGTCTGTGTTAATTACATTAATTCACAATGTAATGAATATGGATGGACCCAAGAAATACCCGAAAACGAGTGAGTAAAACTAACAGTTTATTAAAGATGGTGGCGGCGCGGACCCCCCTGGTTTGTGCAGCAGTACACAGCCTCTGGCGGTTCCTGAAGGCAGAGTGGTGGGTTAGTGACCAGCGAGGACAGAGGGAATATTACTAGGAGCTGAGTCACTAACCTGGGGCACGAGGACGGCTGGTTTAGCAGCGTCTGGTTTACAGGAAGCAGCAGGGTCCGTGAAGGGGTTATCCAGTTCTTTGTCCAGGTCCAGTCCGGTTCTTTGGCGAGGGGGAGATCCGTTTAATCCAGCAGAGGTATCCAAGGGAAAATCCAGAGACGGGTCCAGGTCCAGGTCCAAATCCAAATCCAGAATCACAATAATCAAAGGGAAAGGCAATCTCAGAAATTTACAGGCTGGCAGGGTCCGAAACACAGGGAGGCAGTCCAAATCACTGAGGCTGAAGAACAGAACTCAGGCGGGCAGACAAATCCAACGGGGTTCAGGCTGGCTCAAAAAACAGGGGCAAAAACAGGTCGACAGGCAGACAGGCAGACAGATTCTCAGAAAAATGGCTGGAAGTTCTCACCGTGAGGCTCGAGACGTTCTGGCACTGGAGACTGCGATGCACAGAGCTTATAAGCAGGTAGAGGCGGACACATCGCAGGTGTGCTGATTGCAATTAGCAGCTCCAGTGCCAGAAACGTTACACACAAGGCTAAAACCTTCAAGCAGCTGTACATAGTAGATGTACGCTTCCTTGTAACTGAATTGTTAATTCAAAGGGGCAGGCTCCTGTTGATACTAAGGGATTCAGTCAGCGGGGTCATTCATTCTGTGATAAAACAGATGGCAAACAGGGGCCCTTATGAGACAACGAAGGCACCAAATGCTTTACATGCTGGTTACACTGTATGACTCGGACAGTCTGGTAAACATGGGCTGATCCAGACACCGTTAAGGAGAACAGATTATTTCAATTGAAATGTTCATTGGACAGGGGAAACATATAAAAAATGGCAGAAAATGATGTGTTCAGGTAAAATAAGCTTGAAGTATGTGGAATCCAGAACTAGGAAGATGTGGAAGAAAATGAAAAGCGATCCTGGAAAAGAGTAAAAGAACCAATGCAATGGTAAACACTCACCCGATGATTGGTTCGAGGGTGTGCAAAGTTGTCCTCCCAGTACCTGTGAGTACTGTAAAATGGAAGATGTTTATATAAAGCTAAGCTTGCAGCAAGTAGCACTGGCAAAGTTGTACTGTTAAAAAACTACATGCTGAAGAAGGTAGTTTGTGAGGGAAGACATATACTAGCCTAAATAGAAATGTTGCAACATTTTGTGCAATGAAAGCAAGATTGTTCTTTTTTTGTGGAGGGCCCATCATCTGTTCATGATGCAGGGATATTTTCTCATCCTATGGTGTCAGGCCTATTTATCCCATACCAGGGAGCAAGGATATGTTTGACATACTTCAAAAGGTCATGTTGACTCATATACTGAGGGAAAAATGCATTTATAAGGGATCTTTACCATCTAATATAGAACAGATTACTGGATCAATGTGTGCTTCTGTGCTTGTTTGTCTCTCTTGTTGTGTCTCTGTTCTGTCTTCTCTAACCCCCAGTCGGTCGAGGCAGATGACCGTTCATACTGAGCCCGGTTCTGCTGGAGGTTTTCCTTCCTGTTAATGGGGAGTTTTTCTTCCCACTGTCGCTTCATGCTTGCTCGGTATGAGGGATTGCTGCAAAGCCATGGACAATGCAGATGACTCTCCCTGTAGCTCTACGCTTCTCCAGGAGTGAATGCTGCTTGTCGGGACTTTTATGCAATCAACTGATTCCCTTATATAGGAAATTTTTGACCAATCTGTATAATATGATTGAATTTGACTTTGCAAAGTGCCTCGAGATGACATGTTTTATGAATTGGCGCTATATAAATAAAATTGATTTGAATTGAATTGAATCTTTAAAGAAACCGAGGACCCCTAACACATCAGTATAAACCAGCAGAGTCTGGGTTTCAGACCAACTGGATTAATGTTGGTAACCAGCCCAATCTCCAGAGCTTAATCTGACCTGCTAGGCAAAACCAGGCGCAACCAAGAAAACAAAGCAACAGAGGAATGCAGTCCGCTTGTCCTGGGTTGGTGCAACTGCTCACAGGCGCCAGAGGATGGTTAACGCCAACATGATGATCATTAACATCAAGTGGTTCTCAGGAAAAGTGGTTCTACAAATAAATACTAGTTCAGTGTTTCACACAAAAGCTAAATCTTCAAGCATTTTTCACAAAATGCAGACATTGTTTAGTTCTTTTTTTTTTTTTGAACAGCACAATGTTCCTGTTTCTTCATGTTCTATTAATTTGGAATAATTTTAATCAACCTTTTGTCACCTTTTGCTTTTGAAAAGCAAAAGTCTTCCCATTGCATAATTGAGCATAAAATCCAAATAAGAATGATACTGTTATTTTGAAAGTTAGAAACTTATTGTGGGTTATTTATTTTGAAGCAGGCCAACAGTATCTCAGTTTTGAGAAAAGGCTAGAGCAGTGTTTAAAAGTCCAAGAAAACATGTACTGTGAAGTACCACAATAGCTTTTATAAGGGATATATAGGCTGATTATTAATGTTGTGGCATTAACATAGGGTTCTCTGTACTGCTGCGATCTCCTTTAGTATTGTGGGTTTTTTTTCAGTTGGTAAACAAAAAGGAAAGAGCAAAGCTGAAAGGTTTAAATGACATTAACTAGATATACAACCATTTGCTCCTCAGACAATTGCAGTAAGGTGAAGGAGGTCAGTGGTACGAAGTCTGTGGAACAATTGCTGGCATTTCTTTTCCCAGACCAATAAGCACTGAAGTGTCACTTTTCATTTGCTGCTGATTAGCTGACGGAGACAGACCTCATGGGACAGTAAGCTGACCCTCTGGGTGACCCTGGGTATTTTCTGTCCCCTATGTCTAATTATCACAAATAAATTGTATTTCCAGCCAATATTTCTGTTCTTGTTCATGAAGTAAACTGGCAGACAGAGATTATTTTGAATGAAAATCTGCATGCAAACCATAATAAAATCGCGGTAAAATGGATGCAATTTGTCATGGAGAGTTTTCAACAAAAGATGCAGGATTCGCTTAAAATGCAACATCGCTGCTTGTCAAAGTGCTTTCTCTGAAGTTAAATAGCTATGAGCCAAACCCAAGATGAGCATCCAAGCATCAAGCGAAGCATGAACGATTGAGGCTGAGGAGGGGAAAACAGCCCTGTTTCAGGATAATGTTTCCATCACCTCAGCCAATCAAATTGTGCACAGAAAGAGAAAGACCCTGGCATGGCAGAGGCAGTGTAATCACGGCTTGTTTCTTGGGCATTGCAGGAATTCTCACATGGGAGTGCAGCCTTAATGAAACATGTCAGTGGTCGATAGGTCTGAACCAGAGGAGGCTGAAAACAATCACTGGCTGATGAGCATGTTGGCTACAACAATTATCATGTAAAAGAGTCTCTTATGCTGTACAGTCAATAAATAAAATAAGCACAGAAGACTTGATTGTACATTGTGTTTGTGTTTGCCCATTCTTTGCACACATGCAACAATATACAGTTGCAGTCAGAAGCATGCAAAACCCATCATGTCCATGAAGTATTCTTTTTTACAAAATGAAACAAATACACATCAGATTATTTCAACCAGTTTTTAACAAAAATCAGGAACAGGAGTTTGAGCTTATTATAGACAGGGTCAAAGTTAAACATACAGATTGATATATGTGCAATAAACACCACGCCGCCTTGTAAACTGACTCAGAAGCTGCTTTTTTGCTCTTAGTTGCTCAGTTTTGTTAAGGTGACTAAGCTGCAGGAGAAATGTCAAGAAATCTGCCTAAAGTGAGAAGAACCGTGAGGCAACGATGGGGAGAACTCCCCTGTTATCAGCAGTTCAGTCACAGGTATCCGTAGGTCCGTTTCAGAAGGGTTCTCCGAAAAAAAAAAAAAAAAAAAAAAACATACTCAGTGGCCTCATTTAGCTATGCTGACAAATTGAGACTATGTTTTCAAATAACATTTTACCAGTAACAACAAATAAAGGTTATTTATTTGCTGTTACTGGTGTTACTTTTGTTGTTACCATATTCAATAGACCAATCCCAGATTTTGTATAATGTATGGTAGAATGAAAATGACCCATTCTTTTCTCTGTTTCACAATTAAAAATTGAAAAAGTGTAGCATACATTTGTACTTAGCTCTCCTGGGCCCCTCAGTAATTAGTAGAACCACATTTTTTGATTGGCTAATTACAACTTCAAGCCTTTTTTGTACGTCCAACACACATCTTTTCTACACGCAGGTCGTGATGCTACATTTTGGCAACAGAGGACCTTTTTCCACACATTTGCTCTTGATTCTTATAACTATCTTTTTCTTATAACTGTTTGATTTTAGACACTCTTCTATATATGATGGTCAGATGTGTAGGTATTCTCCCACCTACAATGTGGATCTCTGCAGCTCCTCCAGAGGTACCACTGTCCCCTGACTGTGTTTCCCTGGTCTGTCAGTTTAGATACATGGCCATGCCGTACGCTTTCCTTTTCCAGGTAATGGATTGATCAGAGCTCTGTGAAATGATCAGAGCTTGGGATATTGTTTCGTAACCAGGCGCTGCATTAAACCTCTTCATGTCCATCACATTGGTCTTAAAGGTACAGTAAAAAAAAATAAACACAGGGGGGCTTTATTTGTTTATTAGATGATTTATGAAGGCAATTTGTTGCACTGGAAATGATATAGTAGTAACATGATAAAGAAGTTGGAAAGTGTTAAATTAAAATGTTGAGAGAAGCTTCTTTTTTAACCTCTGTAGGACCTAAAAAAAACCATTTACTCCCTGTGTAGCTGCAGAGTGGCTTCTGTCTAATGTTATTGTCTTTCCTCTCGCCAGGACCTGGGACATATTCACCAGACGCTAGAGGGTGAAAAACTGGGGTGTGACAACGTGGATAAAAAAGGACATATAAGGGACCGAAGAGTTTTGTTTAGCTAGAACCGAATGGAGGAGGTTAGATCAGACCAGACTTTTTCTGGGGACTGTCTCTACTGTTCCCCTTCACATGAGAGGACAATACATTCAGACTTTGATAAAATCACGGATCTCTGTTTTGGTAATTAAGGAAAGCGATGAGAAAGTTTTGTGTTCTGTTTTTCCTGGCTGTTCAAGTCAACTTTTTATTTGTCAAAAAATGTGCATTGACATTTCCAGTTGTAATGGGTTATGAATAATGATGCAAGGGGCCAGGTTTAAAAATATGTAAAAAAAATTTTAATTAATAAACTCTGACATTAAGTATATACTTTAATGAATGCCAAGATATTTCTGTTTATTTTAGCCAGCCATAAAAACAAGGTTGAAAAAAAATGCTCGGTAAATACAAGGTGGCAGAGAGGTCTGGTTTAGCTCAGAGTCCCGTTTTTATCTGTGGTGATGACAAAGTGGGAGGAAAAGGAGAATCCAGCTTCCTGCATCCCCTGGTCATTAAAACTATTCTGCAGTCAGGTGATCCAGGCCTGGTGGATCCCCAACAAACTGCCCGAGGGAAGGAAACTGAGAAATATGTGGTCAAAACTGTCCGGTTTAGAGTCAGCGGTGAGTGGACTGAATTCATATATGCTGTATATGACACATGGACGTGTGACAGGGGGAAGCTGGAATCAAACCCACAACCTTCCGGATACAAAATGACTACGACTGTCAAACGAGTGCTGTTCTTGAAGTGTTGTTGTAGGTTGCACAAAATCCTTCCTTCCACAAATGGCCACAGCCCCTCGATTATAGACATTGGAGATGCACCACTGACCAGTCTGATTTATGCAGCTATCTTTTATTGGATCTTTTATTATAGAAATATAAAAAATATTAAGCTGCTTCAATCTTCAATGTTATTTCTTTTCCAATAGGCTCTTCGGCTGAACGGCATGAATCAAAGAGTCCTTATTTGACCGTGGCTTATAAAAATAAGCTATTTTAATTGGTTGCAAAAAACAAATTTAGTTTTTTTTTTTTCATTATTGTACTTGCTGATATAGCCATCTAATACAGCAGAGTATAAACACAATAAGATCAAGCGATGCTACAGCCGGCATGCAACAAAGCTTTTTTGATGTTACATTTGTATTTGTATGCCACTATACAATCACTTTAAGGCCATCTTATGAAAATGTAGGGTTTACTGATTATTCCAATCACTTTGATGATTAATATGAAAGAGAATCATGAGCAAAAGCAAGGTGCTTTTTTGCTCCAGCCGCTAGGTTTTGTCAAGAGGATGGGAACACAAGCCATTAGAGTTCAAGGAAGAAAAGTGCAGACAGCAGCTGCAGATCATCCTCATTTCACTTCTCCGAGTAATTATTTTCCTAAGAGACCAGCAGCAGAAGAAAAGGCTTTGTGTCTTCTTAGCGAGAAACACTTTTTTAATTAGTTCCAAATACAAAGAGCGGACGACAATGTTTCACTGTGGATCAAAGCGGTAGCCCAGCCATGCCACAGACCCACGCTGCTAATCCCAACGGTGCTCCCTCGCACGCCAACAGGACTTCTAGACGTTCCTCTGTGCTGACAGCAGCAAGAATAATTCATTCAAATGCTTTTTAAAATCTGCCTAGAAGGCAGAGTCCCTATGCTTTAGACATGTGCCAACTTGAGACATAATTTTGGCTAACACGTCAGCCTGCGACGCAGAGCGGGTTGAGTCCTCGTGTAAGACAGGGCTATTAAAGCGCCACAACATAAATCAAAATGGCAAAATAGCAGCAGTGACATCTGAATCGGTGTCGCGAGAATGAAAACAGTCGTGTCTTTCTTTTTACGAGGAGGGTTCAGTGTGTTTCCTCGGCCGCTGCTCTGGATTCTGGTCCTCACATGTGAGAAGTGACATATAGATGAGTATTGATCTTTGGGTCATTTAGCTCCTATCTGCTAGAGAGCTCTGACGTGGGTCGCTTCATCCACAGACCTGTTACTTATGAACACGGAGTGGCTACATGAGCGTTGCTGGTTGTTTGTAAGACTTGTGTGTTGACAGAGTCGGTGATTTATTCTAAGGTTTCCAAAGCTTTCTGGTTGAATTAAACTAAAGTAAATAAGCAAAAATATCTAAACGCAGACATGGTTGCTGGATCCTTGTCCGGGAACCAGGACGTTTTTATTCCTCTCCATCTCCCAGGTTAAAACCTAGGGTTGGACGATAATTCAGTCGAAATATATATCCGTCGACAATCGTATATCCATGATAGAAAATAAGATCAATAAAAAGTTCAATAGGATAACAGTTTTCCTTCCTTCAACTAGCCATAGAGGCTAATATTACAGTGATTACATCCTACCAATGACAAACGCAGACCCAGGAACCAAGCTCTGCCCCCGTCAAAGAGTTCACAGAGCACGTGTTCTGTTTTCTTTTTTTGAAAACTTGCAGTTTTAGTAAAAAGTGGGTTAAATGAAGGGGTGAATTTGAATTTACTGTTTGTGTGTTCTGTATCTAAAAAATAGATCGCTAAGCAACAGCATAAAATGGTCAGGGCTGCACTGAAAATGAATGTTTTGAATTTGTTGATAATTATCGATATAGATCAATTTGATTTCTATTTTATCAAGATGCTTTTTTTTCTCTTTTTTTGTCCAGCCCTATTAAAGCCAATTACCAAGGTGCACCCCAAAAAATGCCTTGTACCTTTTCATTTGAATGGAGTTTTATGGAAGGAGATTTTCATCTTTCAATTGGTTGGATGAAGCTTTTTAAAAAAAAATTACAATTCAATCTTGCCAGTTTAAACTTGTCTACAGTTCGTATTTTCGTGAAACGCGGTGGATTTTATATTACTGATGCTTATCAGCAGACTTTTGCAAAATATGGAGTGAATCATCTTTTGCAAGGTTTTTTTTTTTTTGTTTGTTTGGGGGGGGGGGGGGGGGGGGGGGTTACTGGTTTATGTTGTGAGGCAAAAAATAAATTTCCTTTGGATCCCACACAGAAAAGAGGGGTTGTTGCTGAATGAGAAGCCCAAATGTATTCCTACCCCTGCCAGATTTAGAATTCATATAATTTTCATTCAGCTAAGAAGTTTTATTTTCTTACAGGAAATCAAAGCAGTGTAATAAAATATTTGTTTGCAAATGGCATGTAAAAAATATTTATATCTCACTCAGCATTCAGTATCATTTACGAGCGGTGAATAATTTATTGGCAGTACAGCAATCAAACGTTACTTATAATTGCTGACAAGCCTCTTGTGTGTTTCCACTGGTGTACATGAATGATTTATCTCTGGTGACGAGCTCAAAGTCTTTGTGGTTGGAAGGGCTCCTTGCCACCGCCATAATCTTTTGCTCCCTCCTAAGACTCGGTGTCAGATTTACGTCAGGTCTCTGGCAGGGTCACTCTAAAGTGTTAATGTTGCTTCCAGTCAGAACAAACATATTAGTAAAATTAAACCTAAATCAGGCCAGTGGTGTAAACAATGTCGGGCTGAACTGTACGCTCTTTGGGACACGTTTCTTCGACTTCATTCATTAAATGTCTATGAATGTTACAAGCTTACTGCCGTTATGAACTTATTATAATTCACAGTGTAAATGTTGTGAAATAATCACTGGTTAGTAAATGAATGCCACATTTTCATCCTCACCGGGGCTTCATCTCCTCTTCTCTCCCTTTCTGATGCCAGAATCAATACAATAATTTTATTACTGAAATTTATGCCTTTTGTTCTTGCAACAGGTTTTTTGATGAGCTTCTCGCCCACATGCTCAGCAGCTTGGAAGGCGTCAGTCAACACTGCTGCAGTGGGAAAAGTCACCGCTCTGTGGCCATGATTAAGAATCCACTGTTGGAAATTTCACAAAAAAACAAAACAAAACAGTCAGGTAAAAGGAATATTCTGGGAAAATAGGTTCTGGAGGCAAACCCAACAATCTGGTTCTCATAGGTGAAACGTGTCTTATATGTTGAAACACCATTTTAGTTTCTACTGTATCTTTTTTTTCTTCCTTCTCACAGTGTCCTGTCTAGCACTGTGGCAATAAGAGTTGATATCTTAATGCCAAATAGAGCTCGACAGATTTTACTTTCACAAGTGGAGCAAACAGCTTTCGCCATAGTGCTCCGCTTGATTTATGCATGTAAATAGTTTTATTGTGATTCCTGCGGGGAGAATTTCAAATTATGTGGACACTACAATGGGAAAGTAGGAGAGTAAAAGAAGAACAAGAAGAGGAAAAAAAGAAAGAGAAAAGGTGAAAGAAAGAAGAGATAAAAGGGAAAGAATGATAAAACGTCTACAGTCTGCTTCATCGCCTGGAAAGAGAGATGTAAAAAGAACAGCACAACCAACGGACGTAGTGTAACAGATACAATAGAGTGACACTTTAATACCATTGCTAAATCATATGTATTATTATTTAAGCTGACATGTGTAATGTGATACACATTAGTTTCTACTGTATCTAGAAGAGTAGAAATAAAAAATCTGGGTTGAAATGTTCCCAACAATATGGCCCTGGTATCTAGACAGTCCTTTGGTTTTGTCCAAAATCTTTAAACCGGAGTTTTGTCAAGGGAGGGTGATGAGCCTTTTGGGTTGGAAGAGTATATTCAGTATAGGATTTCAGCCACTGGAGTTTTAATAATTCATATCTTCTCTTGACTTTGACTGTACAAACTTTAGATATGCATTCATTCAATTTGAAACTCCACAAAAGAATCCTTTAGATGAGGCCAAAAACCTAGAAGTCACATTTGATCTTAACTTAAGTCACACGAACAACATTTAAACATGTGACAGAAAAAACATTTTATCATCTGAAGAAAATTGTCAGAGGAAGACTGTTTCAGTCTCAGTCCGATGCAAAGACGTTAGTTCAAACTTTTATAAAATAGAATGTTGTAAAGCTTTGTTTTCTAGTACTCCCACAACATCTGTAGCTCCATTACGGCTACTTCAGGATTCAGCAGCAATGCGGACGAGGATCAGATAGGAAGCTCACATCAAACCAATTTTAAGGTCTCTCTATTGACTACCTGTCCATTTCAGAGGTGATTTTAATGTGCTCTTACTGGTATTCAAAACTCTTAATGGTCTCATTCCACCCGATTTATTGGATTTTCTTCAGTCCAACAGCTCCTCCGGTCCCTACGGGTCTTCTGGAAAGGCTCTTCTGCTGCTACCTAGAGTTAGAACATGCGGTGATGCATCTTTCTCTTTTTACAGCCCTCAGCTGTGGAACAGCCTCCCTGGAGGCCTGGGGCCACTAACAGCTTGAATGTTTCTAAAAGCAAAATGAATGTCCATCTCTTCAGTCTTGTTTTTTTAGTTGACAGTTTGTAGTTATATATTATCTCTTTTAGATAACTGTTTTATTTCAATTTTAATTTTTTTCCCTGTTCTATTATTATAAACTTTATTTGAATCAGTCCAGCAGTTTCTCATTAACTATCCACATTTTGGGCTAAACAGCATTGCTACTTATGATGACCTTAATCTTTCACAAGTCAACCATTTAATGAGTAGTCAGATAAAAAGTTTTTTGTTGGATAATTAAATATTATTCTTGCTTTTTCTTTTTCTTTGCACCTCTTAAGGCGGGTGACCATAACAAACAGCCTTTCTCCCTTCATGTTGTAGCCAAGCATCTCAAAGATCTCTCTTGCTGTGGCATGTGATACTAGATGTGATACTAGATACTAGCTCTCATGCAGATGTCTAAATGATGCTTTATTACCTAGAGTTGGTAAAAGGCACAGGGTTACAAGGTCAGTCACTATATCAACTGCAATGTGAGATCCGTTCATATTCTGCTAATCTGCTTTGTGGACACTGGAACACTTCAGAAATTTTCAGTTTTATTTCCAATCTTGAAGTGGGACTTAGACATTTCCACAGGTCCTCCTCATATAGCCTCTTTCTCTTGGCTTACTGCTGTAGTAGCAATCCTGCAGTTCAGCATTCTCTGCTCGTGCCCGTTTGAGTCTCATTCCAGAATCCAATTACTCATTGGAATATCACCCAACTTCTGAATTGGACCTTGACTTGAGCTGACATTGCATCATTTATGTCACAGGTGGGTTTTGAAGATAATAGAAGGAAAATAAAACTTTACTATGCATTCTATAAACAAAAACTGTACAACAACAGAAGTGGTCAGTATGCAGCTATTTTAAGACTTACATGAGCATTTGCTGAGAAAATCACATTTTAGACATACCGTCGTGCCACGTTTTATAATCGGAATATAATCTGATTTATTTGAGCAAATGATTTCCAAAAAGCTCCCAGGGGTGTATGAGGTGCAGTGAAAAGTATTCATCAGTGCTGCCGTGTTCCTGTTCAGATATTTCTTGCCTTATTTGGCGAGGTCATATGTTAGCGTGAACACAATCACTTCTGTTTCCTGTCAGTGATAAAATCCTACACTGGAATGCAATGTTTTGCTTTCTCCAAACCCGACATTAGTGACTTCAAATAGAGACAGCATGAGGAGGAACTACATGGGTAAAAAGTGTTCTTTTTGGAAAACAGATGTTTTCTGACATCAAAGCTACATTGACCAGTTTCCAGCACGGACACACTGAACGATTAATCTGAATAATTATGTATAATATTTACTTGATGAGCTCAAAACTAAAATATTGACATATACTATATGATACAGAATATTTTTCCCTTATTATATCAAGATTGTTATCACTAGGTGGTAACTTTTGTTTTCTCTTGAAAAACAACGGGTGTTGTCTTGTTATCTTAGACAAACATCCTGAAAAATATTTGTTGTGAGGGATGCTATTCTCAGACTCTGTTGTAGAAGACAACTTAAATTACTGTCACACAGTATCCTATTTTGCCATGCACACTATAAAAAAGTGTTAGGTGAATCTAAACATGATGAAATAAAGTACATTTTTGTAGAACATTAAACCCCATAACTGCTAGCCCACAGTATGTGGGCCAGCGGTGATGCACTCTCACTTGAAATAGTACATGGTTATTAGGAACAAGGGTGTCAAAACCACACTGTCTTGTTTTATTGTTTAATTCTTTTATAGAGATGGATGAAGAGATTATGTTAGAATGAAATGGTAATGATCATAACATTATTAAACAAATCAATAACAAATTAGCAACATGATCAATATTAGTTACACTTTCAAGCAATCTGCATATCAAGGTAGAGAAATCTTTATCTACAAAGACAGCACCTCTAATTAATTTCTTTAGAATCAATTTCTGCACATTTGAATATGAAGAAATTGTCTGCCGACTTTTTTTCTTTGATACATATGTTCAATTGCGTTTTAACACCAACATTCAACGAGTCAATCGAATGGCCGTACCTCTGTGCCTTTAGGCATCTATGTGTGATGAGGACAAGCAGCTGAATTTCAAAACGGGCTTTAGAATAGAGTAGAAAAGGAAAATAAGTGACTTTGAACGTGTTGTGGCTGATGGTGCCAGATGGGTTGGTTTTATTTCAGAAGCAGCTGATCTACTGGGGTTTTCACTTGCCAAAATCCATTAGGTTGACAGAGAATGCTTAAACAAGAGAAATATCCAGTGAGCAGTTGTGTGGACGAAAATGTATTGTTGATGCCAGAGAGGGTGGCCAGACTGGTTTGCTATGGTAGAAAGTAGTTCAAATAACTCTTGTTACAAGCAAGGTGTGCGAAATACCCAAATTTCCCTGTTGTGGTACAATAAAGGTGTTTCTTATCTTACCAGTTTGAATACACAATACGTTAAATATCGAAGGTTAAGTAAGTAAGTAAGTAAAATTTATTTATATAGCACTTTTCTCAGATAAAAATCACAAAGTGCTTCACAGTAAAATACAAATACAAAAAAACAGTATACAGCAATACTAAACAGCATTTTAAAACAAAATGGAAAAAAAAAAAAAAACATACAAACAAAACCATAAAACCCACACGTCTAATTAAAAGCCTGCTTGAATAGCAGCGTCTTTAGTTGCTTTTTAAAAGAAGCAACAGAATTCATGCAGCGTAAAGAGAGAGGCAAAACATTCCACAGCCTCGGAGCCACTGCCTGGAATGAGCGATCCCCTCTAGTTTTAAAATAAGTGCGTGGGACCACTAACAATAATTGGCCCAGTGACCTCAGACTATGGGTCGGAGTATGGAGCTGTATCAGCTCAGAGATGTAGGGAGGAGGTTACAGCGACAACAGAAGGAAGACCGTTATGCACACATCAGTAAACGAAGACGCAGGGCTGTCAAGTAAGTGCTGATTGAGGGGCATCAGGGGCTCTGTCCAAAATTCTCTATCCAAATTCCCTTAGTAGGTAGGAACTCTTTAGCCAAAGCGGAGGCGCATCAGCGGTCGCCTTGATAGGTGCTGTCTGTATAGTTCAGTCAGTAAGGAAGGAGAAAGGAAAAGGAGACTGTATGCTTCCTCTCACAGCTAGTTTAGCCAAGGAACCTCATGGTATCCCTTACGTGTAAAAGGAAGTCCAACATTTATCTATGAAAAAAAGGAGCAGTTTGTGATAAATCAAATATTATATTGCAGCTGCAGTATACTGCATTTGTTCATTTGTAGTTCAATCCTAAACCAGAGTGATCACACATGTTCAAGATAATGGGATCTTGTCTTTACAAGTACAGTAACTTCATGACTTCTCTGTTTGCTGGTCCAAAGTGGTCTGCTATCAGATTCCAAAACACGGAGACTTTAATTCTGAGACACTGCAGTGTTGCCATTGGTCTTCAGGGGCGCTAAACCTGAAAGTTATTGATCTAACACCCTGAAAAATCAGACTTAAAGAAAAATGTAGTAATCCTAAGAGAAAACTCATGTTTTCTTTAATATTTACATGGGATAAATGTTATTTTTTGGGGGGAGTAGATTTAGGTGACACATTTAGCAGCCTGCGCATGCACAGTACAGTACAGCATTGTTACAAGAATGTCAGTGAGGAAATAGCAAAATATAGACAACTGTCTCAAACTAAACAAAAAAATAAATGTAACTATTCACTGAAACCTTAAAGTAGGCTTTAGGTTTAAGCCATTTTACATGATGGAAATTCCTTCTTAAAATGGCTCCAAATCGTGGTCAGCTTGACTCCTCTATCAGAAATTCCCCTTGATTTACCAAACTGAGAAAATTCTGACCACTGTCTACAGCAGTCAAGACAATGAAGAAAAACTGCCATATGACAGCATTTCTTTAATATCTGCACTCTTTTAGTTGTAAAGAAATTGTTTCAAAGAGTAGATTTATCCAGTAATTTGTCTAAGAAATATGAAATAAGATTCATGTAGTACCAGGTTTGTTGTACCTTTAAAATTGTACCTTGTTATTGTCACGGTTTTGTTTACCGATGAACTCAGGACGCACACACGGGACTAAAAGTTTGAGTCTTTATTGAAGGAAGTATGCTGGGTGGTGAGTGATGAAGACCGGAGGTTCAGGACTGCGGAAGGTCAGGGATGAATGTGATGGCAGGAGCTGACGGCCTGGAGTGAGAGAGAGTCACGACTATCCAGGCAGCAGGGAAAGCTTAGTACTGCTCGGCTAGCAGGCCCCGTAGCCACAACAGGTTAGCAGTTCGTTGGAGACACCAGGGCACAGAGCTGAGCTTCTCCAGGGCGGCTAGTCAGGTTAGCAGAACTTGAGAGACACCAGGGCACAGAGCTGAGCTTCTCCAGGGTGGCTAGTCAGGTTAGCAGAACTTGAGAGACACCAGGGCACAGAGCTGAGCTTCTCCAGGGCGGCTAGTCAGGTTAGCAGAACCTGAGAGACACCAGGGCACAGAGCTGAGCTTCTCCAGGGCGGCTAGTCCGGTTAGCAGTTCTCTGGAGACACCAGGACACAGAGCAGAACTTCTCCAGGGACAAACAGCAAAGTAAGAGTCTATAGAAAACTGGCAGGACTAACCTTAAACAAGAAAAACAAATCTTCCAAGGCAAAAACAGGGACTGGCATGGAGAGGTGTGGAATGATGACGGCCCAGTGCTGCACTGAAGGCAGAGGGAGGTTTAAATAGAGCACTTCACAGGTGGAACCAGGGTCTGGCTAATTGACTGGTTAATGATTATCATGTGTGACTGACTGCTGAGGAGGTGAAGTGAAAATTGACAGAAAATAACTGATGACTGAAAACTAACAATAAATAAAGTCAAACCTAACCCAAAAGAGATGAAAAAATGAAAATAACAGAAAAACAAAGCCAAACCAAAACTTAACCATAACAGTTATAAATACTAATTGCCATAGTTTTTTTTTCTATGCTCAGTCTTTCTTGACACTATTAGTTCACAGTGTGTAACTAAGCCTGATTTGAAACGTCAAACTCATATTATAAGCTCAAAATCTCATTGACTCTTAAGTGATCTCATAAAAATCTTCTTTGGAATGCAGACTTGGCTAAGAGTGTAATTTATTGAAACGTAATTTCTACATCTTAGGAAAATAGGCTTAAAATAATATCCTACCATTGGAGGTAATGAGTCTTTCTTTATTTAAAAATACAATACGAGGATTTTACATAAATCTGTTCTGAAAGTAAAATGTCAGTGTGGTGATTTTACAGGCAGGGAACAACAGCTAATGATGTACTGAATCTAAGGAAAGTTTCTTCACAGATAATCTATTTAATTATATCATAACACTAAGAGCCAATCCCTCTTGACATTACAGAAATAACACCGTTTTCTTTAAATGGCATTTACATGATCAGCATGAGTTGAAAAGCACAGTGCAGACTTTCTAATGTGACTATGGCTCTGCCTTTCCATTTTGTGTGTGTGACTTGCAGTTCAGTGGCAGCAAAAAAAGTCTAACTTACAATATATACATAATGACAGGCAAGTTGAAAGTTTGTCCACAAAACATTGCTGATCTGTTTTTTTTATCTTTATACAATGTTATTAGTTTATTTTTATGATTTAAAAGCTAATTTGTTTTAAGATGCTTATAACCAGTGCAAGCTTAAGTGAGCACTTTGCTTTCATTGTCACTGGTTGCTGATTCCAAAAAAATACAATTTCTACAAGAGTTGCTAGAATTGAAGCAGATGGTGTCAAATTTGCCATTTAATTTTATAGGAGTGTAAAGGGATCCGGTTGCACAATTTTTAATGATACTGGATTGAAATGTCACAATATTTCTTATCAGACCGACGTCTGTCTTAGGCAGCACTATACTCTGGTTGTGCTATAAAAATTAAAAGCATGACAGAGAAGCAGCTTCAGGGGTTCCATTTTACTGCAGGTTAATTAATTCTGATTTTTTTCTCCCCGTGGTTATTCATTCATGTTGTTCTCATAATTTAGACATTACCACTGTCAGACTTCAGTGTGAACAGTAAACTGGGAAGAAAAGATGTGAAGCAAAAAAACTGCAGAATGTATTTCCAGAAGTACAGATGGAAGTAGATTGTGTTGAGTTGAATCTTGTCCTGTGGTGTTGAGACAGTCAATTAATAAAGACTGCTGGTCAGGTGAGATGATGACACCTGGTAAAAAAAAAAAACATTGACGAAGTCTCAACAGCCTTGAAACAATTTCTCGAAAACAGTATTTTACAAGGAATTTGGACTATATTTTGGTTATTTCTTATGGAAAATCTAACATAATTCAATAAACAAACAAAAATAGCAATGCATCAAAAACGATGATTCTTGATGAATATCAAGAGGCAAGATACCGTTTCAAGACAGAGACCGGTCTTTATTGAAGGGAAACAGCATTCAAGGTGCATTCTTCCCCAAATGCACACCTAATAAGAAAAACCCTTTGTATTTATAGGGAACAGATGTACACAAACAGGAGGAGCCTCTGTGATGAACAAACAAAGAGCCTCATGTGACGTCTAACAGCTCCGTCTTTCCCCTGACCTTCAACCCCTCCTAAAGCCTGCAGAGGACCCTGCTCTCCTCTCCCACTCTAAATTACCATCATATGCCCCACACTTTGACACACACACAGAAGTAATAAAGTTCTAAGAATGCATTATGACCATGTAAGCACACACTGAGAAACTGAACTCTGATTAACCTTACATCTCTCCAAACACAGGCTGTAGACTATATATGCCATTCTGTTGAAGGTGACGACACATTTTGCACAAGGTTTAAATTTAGAAGCAGACAAGAAGACTTTGCATCACACCATAAAGTACTAAACCTCACCTAAATACACTGAAATATAACTCAATTAACACAAGGAGCATAGAACCCGCTGTTTTTTTTTTCATGAGTTTCAGCTGTTATGGGTTAATCCCATACAAATAAATAGAATTTCATTCATTTAGCCCCATACACCAATGTCACACACCTAAAATAAAAATAATGAAAACAACCTCAATCAGATGAAAATTGTGAATTTTCTGCTGTTTTTGTCACATATAAATGTAAATGTTCATCGTCTGTGCGGCCATGCACACTACATGCATACAGATGCATGTAGTTTATCTAAGGGGCATTATCATCCTCACTGAAAAAGAAAACAGAGTCAGATCAGCAGATTAATTCCTAACAAGTCAGGGGTGACCATTCCTAAGGTTGAGACAATCGTGCATGTCCGTAAACAGTGTGCGTAATCATAAAACGATGACAGCGTTGGCACTGCTGGAGCACATGGCTGATGGAAGAATGTGGAGGGAGCGTGTTTTCAGAGATCCGACTGATCTGTCGGTACATGATGATTATTAGACGGCTTAGATTGCCCAGGGCACTTATTTTAGAACTGACCCAAGCATTACAGAGGGAAACTAGAAGAAACCGTGCGTCGCCAGCGCTGACCGACAGGCTGGGTATTTCACAGTCATCCCTGAGCCGTCCCAGACGTATGGAATGGCCTCATCTGTGTAACGTTGTTCAGATACATAAATGTCCCCTAAACCATGAATCTCATTCGCAGCAAGGAGCTATGACCAGTGTTCCCTCTAAGCTGCGCGCACATCAAATTTATGCTGTGCAAAAAATAAAATCCAAGCTAAACTGTATATAAATAAATAATAATAAACCAAGTTATTCTGTACAATTTCGCAACTCTGGTGAGACGGTTTTCCACGGTTTCGCTCTGTGAGTGCCAGGTGCTGATCTGAGTGCACCGCTGATTGGTGGGTGAAGCAGACATCTTTATAGGCCCGTTTACACTACACTTTTTTAACCGAGCCGAGACCAGTCCGAGCTCGGTAACCGAGATAACTCTTGTGTGTAAATGGTCAGCAGACTGAACTGGACCGCGCTAAACATAACCGGACCACGCTAACTGCGGACCAGTCACTAGTAGGTCTCGGACTGTTTTTTTTTTATCCCGGTTACCTGATAACGAAGAGCGCATGAGCAGACCGCGTCATCCCCTTACAGTCAGCTGACTGTCTGCAGGTTTTCCGGCGTGTCTGGCTGCACGTCCCGATTCACACTCCATTCAGACAAATTTTAATACTAGCTTCCTTACCGTGCCACACGGTTTCCAGAGATGATTCTGCTTAGCAGTGTGATGAACCTCAGCGTCTGTTGTTGTTTCCTGCGTCTGTAAATCCTTATTAGACGTTAGTTTGTCTTATCCACGTCCCAAAAGCCGACTCTATGTCTAACCATAACATCCTGAATGTTACGGGCACCGCCATTTTGTTTTTCTCAGTCCCGCCTTCAATTCCAGAGAGCGGTAGTACCGCAGATTGCCACTAGGAGGCGAGGAGCAACCAAGGAACCGAGATAACCGAGATAACTCTTGTGTGTAAACGGCTGTCTTATCTCGGTTAACTGATCCAAGCTCGGACTGGTCTCGGCATGGCTCGGTTTTTAGGTGTAGTGTAAACGGGCCTTATTAGTTGGGCAGGTTGCAGTGTGCGTCTTTGTCTTGACTCCATTAAAGAAAAAATGGCCGGTCCACCCGAAGTAGAAAGCTGCAGCTCTTAGTAGTTCTACCTCACTCTGTCATACTCAGCGTTTCCAGTTGTAGAACAGCCGATATCTGTCAGGTAACCAAACACAGCGTCCGATCAACCATGAGTTGAACGCGAGCAGGAGCATGAAAAAAGCACTGATCAATGGATCGCAGTTAACCTGATTCACAATGGCAACAGCAGGAATAAGAAGCTTCGAAGTGCATTTCCCACAAGTGGAATTAGAAATCTTTAATGAAGGTATATGGAGAATATTAAACCATAAGAAACGATGCTGTTGCAACAGAAAGAGCAAGTTGGTGGGAGAGAATGCTGTGAGAATTATTTGATGGAAAATTAAAGCTATTTTCTCACACCTCACACTTCACTCATTCAACACAAATTCAACACTCGCATTGATTAGGAAAGGCATTGAAAGGACAGGGCAGCAAATGATGACCAAGTATGAAAATACAGTTTAATCAAGTAAGGGGCTAAGTTTTAACATGTTTATGTTTAAAAATGCTCAACTAAAGCATTAATTGACTATATTCAACAAATGCAAGTAATGATAGGATGGTGTGAGTTATTGAATAACTGATATGTTCATCTTTTTGCAAGCATTATTCACCCATCCTTCTACAAATGAGTTGACATTAACTGTCTTGTGACAACCTCACTTTATATTAATCATATAAGCTATATGTATTATTTTAGCTGAAGGAAAGATAGTGTTATTTAAGTGAAGAAATGTGCAGCAGTCCTAATGGTGTTGTGAGAAAAATAGGTGAACGGAAACTAAAATATATGCATAGAAAAGTAGAGCTGGAATTGACAAAATTTTACACAGAATAAATTATTGCTTTCATTCTGTAACGTTCTGTTATCATTCTTGTGAGTCTCTGACTATTGAACACCTTTATACTATAACTGAGTGCAACAGAACAGTAACATTCCTGACAGTATGACATACAGCTGCCTCTGAAAGATTTTCTGTGTCTCCTACGTTATTAAAAAGCTGCCATTGGCATAAAAACAAAGAGCAGCACTGTTCAGAACTGAGAACGTCCCCTTGTTGTGTTAGAAAAGCAATGTGTGGCTGAGAATATTTAAATAAATCATCTGAGGACCCCAAAGCGTTTTACACTGGTCAGTCATTCACCCATTCATGCACGCATCACACCCTGATGGTGGTGAGCTATGTTAGTAGCCACAGCTGCCCTGGAGCAGACTGACAGAAGAGAGGCTGCACACAGCACTCACTACATGCTGGTGCTAAATCTCACTGCAGAAAATGTAAATAATTTAATGTCAATAAAATTGGAACTCTGAAAGATATGCACATCTCTCAGTTCTTCCTAATCAGGACCCTACTCTGAAATGAAAATATGACAAGATTTTTGTCTTTTTCATGTAATCTGGGTAAATCAGTTTTATCTAAACTAAATAATATAAGTGTAGAAATCATTGCTGTAACTTGATTCTTTTAGTAAGCCATGAAGCTTGATATAATCTCAGGTTTCAGACAGCCGTAATGTAGTCTCAGTGTGCACGATGTTGCTCATCAGGTCAAGTGATCGCTCAGGGAGTTTGTGTGTTTGCTCAGACACATGAAAAATTAGGGGGAACATTGGCTATGACTGCACTTATATTGTGATAATCATGCTCAACTCAGGATTCCGCAATACTATCATGATAATTAGAATTATTCTCCTTATAATAGTTGTTTTGGTAGTTCAATGCAGCAGCCAGACAGCGGTGATTAACTATGTAGAACAAAACACGCACGAGCAGACAAGCTTTATATTTTCAGCCAGTTTCTTTAATGAGTTCTTGATGTCACTCAAGTAGCTGTTGGTTTGATGTAATCCACTACAAATATCCCTGGAGGTGTCTTGGACACACGTTAGGTGCATTCCTGGTATTTAGACTGGTTTGCATAGGTATTTAGGAGCAAGCACAGGGCGGCAGAAGAAACATGTGCAGATGTGTCCAATTCCATGACAATGGGGATGTATGAGGGCAATGTCTGCAATGACACCACTACGCGATGTTTCGTACATGTGAATTTTTTGTGCGCAGCAAGTTTCAGGATTTCTCCCTACCACCAACGTTTTGTATGACAGCTGTGCAATAATAATGTAATAATGTAATGTTAGACTGATTACCAATTCTGTGAAATAGTTGATTCACTGAATCAACTATTTCACAGAATAAGATCAACTGTGTGATTTGTGAAACTTTCATTGTATTAAAAAAAATGATGATTCTTAGTTTTAGAGAAAAAATTAAAAATCTTCTGAACTCTACATGGGGAGTGGTGGCCTAGTGGTTAGAGCAGCGCACTTGCGCTCTGAGAAGGTGGCAAGTACCCTTAACCCCCGATTGTGCCGCACAGTGGCCGCCCACTCCTCCCCAAGGGGATGGGTTAAGATGCAGAAGTTAATTTTTCCATTGTGAGATCAATAAAGGTCAATTATTATTATTATTGTATATTCTCTCATCCTTGAGCAGGATGTTTTCTAAAAACCCTTTTCTGAATATTTAGAACTATAACAATCTTTTTTAAAAGTTTTGTCATTAGCTACTTTTTGTCCCTTACCTCAACCCAGTTATCTGTAGGTTTCAGAGGAATTTGCTATTCATTAAGCCATTCATGATCCATAAAGCACTCAAAAGGCCCTATAGTCATGAGATGAACCAGTGTTCCATCTGACATACCAAAAAACAGACCAAAATAAACAAACCATAATGATAAATGATGTTGGGTCATTGTTAGGAGGAGCTAATCACGAAGGACATTTGTGATCCCTTTAATTTCATCTGTTTTAATTGCTAAAGATAGCACAGGCTCCACTTTAAACTCAATTTTAGCACCATTGTGTTGTATTCTAATAAACTTTGGATATTCTTAGGACTCATCACCAGGGCCAAAAGAAATGTAGTGTATTGACAATATATTGTTGTTTAAATCAATGCCATTTTAAGGTTGAAAAAAAATTAGGAGCATCTACGAAAAGTTTTAAAGCTATGTATGAAAAGAACTGACATCAAAAGGACATATTAAGGAGGGGTCTTAAAAAATTTTAAATCAAAAATGGGCAAGCTTGAAGATTGAAGAATGTCATCTTGCAACTCAATGACAACCTTTGGGGGATGCTTCTATGATAAATTGAGCATTTGTGCGTCGTTACAAAACTGTAACTAAAATTATCAAGAGTTCATCTAATGAGCAAATGCAGTGTTTTCAATGGAGGGACTCAGCCACTGCATGACTGCTTTTGTCCCTGCTCCAGCCTCCCGGAGGACTCGTCTGTCATCTGCACAGAGCAAGCTTTCTTCAGCTTTGGTACTGGGGTGAAATGAATGGGAGCAGGGATACAACACTGGCTAATTTGCTTTTATGACAAAGTTACCATGAAAAGCTAGTTGCCATAGTAATTAGGCATTTTAAAGCGAAGACCTGAAAATCTTAAAGTCAACCACAAAGCACACTGCCTTCTGTTAAAATCTACCACTGACCGAAGGGCATTTTAGTTTAATGGAAAACTTGATTTTTCTTCCATTTAATGCATTTAAACTGTAACGTCTGTAAGCTAATATCACATCTTCTGTTTTCTATCCAACACATGGTTCATGTAAAGAAAACAAATCAGTCATGCAAATCTGGCATTGATATAAAATGTCCAATATTCTTCTTTCCATCACACTATTGGTTCTCTGTGTTGCATTTCAAAGGCATACCAATATACGCACCTTTAAGTAAACGATGATCCAGCATTGCCTTTCTTTGCATCAGATATTGTAATGCCGAATTTAATCTTTGGCTAAACCAGGATGGAAGTTTTGGACGTAAGTCTTAGATGCAATATACAGTCACATTCAATAATTTTTAAAGAACTTCAGGTGTACCAGCAGTAAAGCAACAGGTATGTCAAAGCATGCAGATTTACATAAAGGTAAAAATATAGAAACAGAAAGTAAGAATAAGAGACTCTACAACTTGCAGCTTAAAAAAAAAAACATTTGTTCATAAAAACAACAGAGTATTTAAAAACTGTGCAAAATGAGCAAGGATATAAACACTTATTGGATTTGTTGGGAGCATTAAAAACTATAAAGTCTAACAGCTGCTGGGGGGAAGGATATGTGATAGGAATTGCGATAATGTTTTTAATGATGTCCATCACTGAAAGAGCGCTCCAGCTCTGCAGCAACTTCATCCATGGGGTGGGAGACACTGTCAAAGCTTGATGTTATTTTTGTCAGAGTCCTTAGGTCTCGCGCCGCCTGCTGGGTCAAGAGTCAAGAATCTTTATTGTCACCAAGTGTTACCATAGTGAAATTGTTTTGAGACAGAAATTAGCTAAGGGTGCACACAGATAACATATAACACTCAGACACAACAAGGCATGATATTTCCATACAGCTTTTTTTTTTTTTTTTCGAAAAATGAAATCCGTTGATTGTACTGACCAAATACATTTCTTGAGAAGCTCAAAGCGTGCAAATAGCATTTAGGGTCTGATAAGATTATAAGTATCCGAGTCCAAAAAGTCCGAAATCAGTCCCTTTGCGAATGATGTGAATTACTGTGTTGTTGCATGAACTAATTACTCAATGCTCCTTCAGTGATAATCTCTTGCCTGCAGTACTAAATACTATCTATCCAATGCTTTTAAGCCTTCATTTACAGAACTGTGTAATCAGACATCCCCTGAGAAATCAGAGTCTGCGAATAGGCCAAGGGGGCATACTAGGACAGAGCTGGCCTTCCTCATGAAGTTTTCTAACCTTCTTCTCTCAGCTGTAGATAAACAGGAGCTCCATCAAAAAACACCAGAGAAGATAGCTGATGCCACTTCAGGAGCGCCCCCTGCACTCCTGAGTTTCCTCAGCAGGTAGACTCTGCTACGAACCTTCCTGTAAAGACCATCAGTGTTGTGACTCCAGTCCAGTTTATTGTTAAAAGTACCTGGGTGTTCAACTGAAGGGTCTACTACCTCAACACTAGTTCACTCTATGGATTCCGATGAAGTTTGTCAGATTAAAAGTACCTTAGGAAAACTTTTTAAGTAGGTATTAAACATACTTTTCTTTAAGCCTACATTTCCGTATTAAGAATGTATTTATTCATATATCATGTAATATTCTAATCCAAGATTTTAAATGTTGTGTTGTCACTAACTGCTAGTGGAAAAATAATCGAAATTAACATAAATAAAGGCTTTAAAATCCATTGGTGTGCGATTAATCTGTATAATGTTTTTCACTTAAGGATACGAGTTAGTGAAATAAATAAACTCTATTATCATTGTTCCAGTCAAAAGGGATATGACTGTTTGCAGCATAGAGGCACACTATTTTTGAATTTAAGTTAAAGCAAGGGATCAATAATAAGGTTAATTGTTTCATTGTACATTATGCAGGTGCTCTGTCTGCAGTCATCAAAATTTAACCTGACTCTTGTCAGATGGATGTCGTTCCGCCGAGCTCCACACGGCTCCACACATCCATCTGGGATTGTTCCACTGGAGATGTATTTGAGAAGGAGGGTCCTAATAAAAAATCGTTGTATATGATTGGATAAACCACTTGTATGTCATCTTTACTGATGTGATACAAGCTCTTGCCAAACTAGGTCGGGAGAAGGGCGAAAACATCGCTTCCACTAACAAAAGCCTTCAAAGCTGTTCTCTGGTGTTCTTTTAAACAATTAATATTCCGTAGATTGGACAACTGATGAAATAACAGCATTAACGTTACTGCTTGTTATTAACGTTATCTTTCCTTCGGATGCTGGATGCTTAAATAGGCTCCAGTGGCCGGACAGTTCAGCTCACATTCTGATCACATCAGTTGATAATTATTTGACCTCTTGGGGTACCATATGTGCAGCTTTAAACGTTCCTCCCCAGATGGTCAAAAGAGGATTAGATGTGAAAAATGCCATGCACACTTATTATTATTATTGAGACCCTTCTTCAAACAAAACCTACAAACAACTAAAGACAGTTTAAAGATGAATTAATAGAGCAATAGAGTTGAATGTTTCTTCTTGACTCAGGGAGGGCATTCTGGGATGACAATAAGGAGGAGAAGTAAATGGTTATTATAGGAAGCAGGGCTTGCTGTACTATAATGAAGATTGATATAAGAGGGAGGCTTACTGTTGTCGGGGATGGGGAGAATCCAGGGAAAGAGGTGAATACATCTGCAGGGGGTGAGGTGACAGGTGTGCGGAGCGGTTTCTGATTGTTTTCTTACTCCAGGAGAGACACATGTGAGACAGGGAAACAGTGGATCACTGGAGGGTGGACAGGGAGGTGAGTAAAGGATGATATGTGGAGGAGTCTGGACGGCGGGTCCAGGGAGAATCGACCAGAGAAACTGTGAGGAGATTCTTCGGAGGGATTCCAGAGGTAAGTTCCAGAGGAGGCAGAGGACGGCACACCTGAGGGAAGACGATAGACTGGAGGATAGATTTTTCCTGGAAGGAGAACACAGGAGGTAAGTGAAGGAATGTTGTGCCAGTTCAGACGTGACAAAAAACGGCATCAATTCGGGACATAACGGACTGCGTTACCCATGATGCAATGTGGTCAAAATGGCCACCAACTCATGTGGTCAAAATGGCCACCAACTCCCATCACGCAACACGGCAAAATGGCCGCCGATCAAGATAAGGTTGCTATGGTGATGGCTATAAAAGCCGATCACACACGACAATCTTCCTTCTTCCCTGGCTTTAGCCAACCCGAGAGGACACATACAGCTGTTTCCGTTGGGGTAATCCCACGCCACGTGTTCGATTACTCGCTGGACCGAGATTTTTCGACGCAACGGTTATTCCCTGCTTTACATAACAGGAGGTCGACTAAAATAAGTACTTTTAAATTCCCTCTGATCAAAAGACTGAGAGACGCCGTATCTCCCAGTGATCGAAGAGGACCCCGCTTTGTCTGGCCAACAAAGCGACTGTGAACCCGGAGGAAGAAACGAAGGAGCTTTTTCCCCGTCCCGCTGCAGCCTGTGGACAACTGCGCTCGTCAAGACGCGTCCAGAAAGCCGCATTACTCGGAGCGCTCCGGACCAGCCCCGAGGCACCTCAAAGTAACGGGTTCTCCCCTTTTATTTCTGTCTCACCAACAGGGTGTTTAGAAGTGCCTGGGCAGGCGTTAGAACTTTGTAGGTGTTGGTTAATGCTTTTATTCCACGACGAAGTTGGAATTATTTTGCTGAACATTTTCTTTGTATGTGCATGCATTTTACAATTGATTTTGCTGTGTTGAATTGTGATCCATCAAGAACCCCGCCATGGGTTACTGCTTAATTTCTTTCCATCTTCTTCCCCGCTTCCCCCCTCTCTCTCTTTTCGCTTCTTCTTATCAATTTAATCTCTTTGTCCGAGCTCGATTTGCGGGTTTGTTTAAACTCCTTGTTAGCTGCGCCCTCTCGAAGCGAAGCATTATCCCATCAGCGTAAGCGTGGTTACGTCATTAGGACCTCCCGTCATACGTCATCGTAGCAGCCATCTTGGGAGGGTGACGTGTATCTGAACTGTAGGGAGCTTAGCTGAACTAGCTTTGTGTAAGACATCAAAGCGTCCAGTGAGATTCCCGAAGCTGTTCTGTCTGTCAATGCTGATACGTCAAATGCCGGTGTTTCGAGGGCGGTGTTAAACAACTTTGAGTTAAGTTAAGATCTGCTAACCGCTCATTTTAATCCATTGTTTATTTTTGTTTTGTTCTTTATTTCCACATATATATTTTAGTTAGTAGTGAGTAAGAATTCCAAAGTTGTTTGAATCAGAGAATCACTGTAACAGGGAATTGCTTTTGGTTCAATAAAACCAACGACTGCGGAATAGACATTGTTTTGTGTTCAATCCAATTTACAGTTGCCTGGGTATTCAGAATTCAGAGCTAACCTCCTTTGGAGTTAACATCTGATATTAATACAGAGACAATATCATTGGATGGTGATAAGGAATAAGGATTTAAACTCTAATTGCAGTTACATTGGGGTTCTCACAGCCTGCTGGATAAACCTCGTCGGTTAACAGTCCGACCTGATCATTTATTCCAGCATAAATGAGTTCATAACAGCAAATTAACTAATGCATTAGTGATTATAAATACTTATAAGCTTATAGCTAACATCACCACCATTTGAACTATATTTGTTATAGCGGAATTTTGAGTTGAATGATTTATTATTTAAATTATAATACCAAATTATAAATAATAATAATAATAAGCATATTCAACCAGCTTATGGCATAACAGGAATCTAACGGTGAATAACATACAAACAATAGTTTGGTCTGATTAGCACTCTGGGAGTGAGAACTATTTGTCATCTGCCTTAAGGAATCTGCTCCTCTTTATGCTCCTCCCAATTGGGCTGAATGAGCTCCAGCTCTGGTTCCGTGATCAGAAGATCAATTGGTTTAGAATCCAACAGAAACAGACAGAAAATCAATTAATTTCTCCATTATGCAGGAATCTATTTATAGTTCAAGAACTGATGTCAAAGTAAATTAAACTAGGACCTCTGAAAGAGACTGCTTACAGAGAGACCATAAGTTTAACTGCTTTTGCTAAACAAGCCATCAGCAAATAGCCTCCAAATATTTTCAAAATTCTTTAATCAAAGGAACAGTGTGGAGCTAATTTGACTTTTAATTTGCAAAAATCAAGTATTGCTTTTATAAATACATATTCTGCCAAAGACTAATAAAAATGAAAGTGTTCTCATAACTTATAATAGGTTAAATTCAATTCAATTCAAGTTTATTTATATAGTGCCAATTCATGAAACATGTCATCTCAATGCACTTTCCAAAGTCAAATTTACATCAGATTATACAGATAGGTCAAAAAATTTCCTATACCCAGTTGATTGCAGCAAAGTCCCGACAAGCAGCATTCACTCCTCCTGAAGAAGTGTAGAGCCACAGGGAGAGTCGTCTGCATTGTCCATGGCTTTGCAGCAATCCCTCATACCAAGCAAGCATGGAGCGACAATGGAAAGAAAAACTCCCCTTCAACAGGAAAAGAGAGACAAAATAGCACAGAAGCACACATTGATCTAGTAATCTGTTCTATATTAGATGGTAATAGCGGGTGATCTGTCTTCCCTGGATGAGGTCACAGTTAACCCAAGTTAAAAGCTAAAATGATAACAGTCATTTCAATGTAATGCAATGCAACTCTGGAGAACAGTAGACTGGAGAACAGTAGAAATCAGTAGAGTGAGAAAATTAGACCCTGATGTCCTCCAGCAGCCTAGGCCTATCACAGCACAACTATAGAGATAGCTCAGGGTATGAGCCACTCTAACTATAAGCTTTGTCAAAAAGGAAAGTTTTAACATTAGTCTTAAAAATAGATAGGGTGTCTGCCTCACGGATCAAAACTGGGAGTTGGTTCCACAAGAGAGGAGCCCGATAGCTGAAGGATCTGTCTCCCATTCTACTTTTAGAGACTCTAGGAACCACCAGCAGACCTGCAGTCTGAGAGCGAAGTGCTCTGTTAGGAACATACGGGGTAATCAGAGCTCTGATATATGATGGAGCTTGATTATAAAGGGCTTTATGCGTTAGAAGAATAATTTTAAATTGTATTCTTGATTTAACAGGAAGCCAATGAAGGGGAGCTAACATTGGAGAAATATGATCCCTCTTGTTGATTTTCATCAGAACTCTTGCTGCAGCATTTTGGATCAGCTGAAGACTTCGAACTGCATTTTGTGGACTTCCTGATAGTAAAGAATTAAAATAGTCCAGCCTTGAAGTAACAAATGCATGTACTAGTTTTTCAGCATCACCCCTGGACAGAATGTTTCTAATTTTGGCAATATTCCTGAGGTTAGCAAAGGAAACTCTCGAAACTCTGGGATTTAAATGACATGCCTTGGTCGAAAATAACACCAAGATTTTTTACTTTATTACCAGAAGCCAAGTTAATGCCATCCAGATTAAGTGATTGATTAAGAAGTTTATTTTTTGAGGACTTTGGTCCAAAGATTACAACTTTTCTCTTGTCAGAATTTAAATGCAGGAGATTTAAAGTCATCCAGCTTTTGATGTCATCAAGACATGACTGCAGTTGAAGTAATTGATTGGATTCATCGAGATTTATGGATTAATATAGCTGAAAGTCATCAGCATAACATTGGAAATTAATCCCATGATGTCTGATAATTTTGCCAATCGGAAGCATATATATAATAAAGAGAATTGGTCCAAAGACTGAACCCTGTGGCACTCCACAAGTGACCCTAGAGTTTAAAGAAGATTTATTATTATTAACATTATTATTAAGTAGTAGTTATGATAAATAAATAGCTGTCGGTGCACCCTCTGTGACGTGCCATGTTGCGTCGCTATTTCTGATTTCAACAGCCAAAAGGGAACAAACTTGTCAGCCATACATTTTTTCCATATTTGTCTCCTATATTAAGACACGCTGTCATGTCCAACAACCACTCTGTCCTCCCGGTAGGGATGGCTTGTTTGTTCGTCTCTCTCTCCGAGAAGGAGATAGACGATATCAGCCAGCCCGTTCACTGTCTGTAGCGCAACAGCAGAAGCAGGTCTCTTTACTGGTGTTTACTGTCATATTAGATCCCAAATAAACAAATTCACGTTCAGAAACAAGCCCAAAACACCGTGACTCACAGAATTTACAAGCGACTTTAGAAAAAACAAGCGGACTTGGCAACAGTGCCAAAAAACATTTCACTCAATGACCGTAGCTATTAGCAGTACCTTGGTACCAAATACACTGAAGACATGTATACATTGTCACATTTATGACACCCCACGGCTTCTGTAGTCGTTATGTGCTTAACACCAAGGTTGTTTGTAAAGCATTTAGAGCACCACAAGATGGTGCACCAGTGTGAAAATCTTACACACTGGGGATTATACTGTTATGATTATTCTGTTATGAACAGAATCGGTGACAAAGGGCAACCTTTTCAACAAGTTTCAGTTTGGTAATTTTATATAGCACCAGTCCATAGAAAAATCTAGAAAACATATATCAAGTGTCCTCAATAGAACAGGTATTACAAGCATCATGAATTTGTTAGAAAATGGTTTATATGTCTCCCCTAACTGTGGCTCAGCCATACATACAGTATTTTGTTAATGAGATATCCATATAGACCAGTAAATCAACCTTTTAAAGTATGTTCACTTACTTCTAATACTGCTCCACAGATATTGAATAGCAGAAAGGCAAGCCAGCCAATTAACACATGGTCAAATGTCATAATATATGCGTCTAAAGTCTGGATTTTACTTTCAGCCAAAACATCTGGGATTAATGTCGTTTTTCAGAAGCTACAAGTGAGATGCCAATTTATTTAGTTTTT
This sequence comes from Fundulus heteroclitus, assembly GCF_011125445.2. Lineage (NCBI taxonomy): Eukaryota > Metazoa > Chordata > Actinopteri > Cyprinodontiformes > Fundulidae > Fundulus > Fundulus heteroclitus. Next base: position 9,313,493 of record NC_046363.1, on the reverse strand, counting down.
TTAACAGGATTGAATGTCCTTTAGGGTGATTCCATTAACAGTTATTTCAGTAACAAATAAGAAAAATCTAATTTAGCTTTCTCTTCCCATCACCATGCAAAAACGCCTGACAAAGGACCAGCTTTCCCCTTCTAGAAACTAGCTCATTCTTCTCTGCAATTATCTCAAGTTCAGTCAGAATGGATAAGTCTTGTAACAGATCTCAACTGCATATAGGCCTAGATCTAGAGTATATTTCTCTATAACATATACCATCTATAACAGTGGTCTCAAAATCAAATCCTCGGGGGTCAGCGTTCTGCAACTTTTAGATGTGTTTGAGACCACTATACCATTCCATTGTACTTCAGACTGATGGGCTTTCTTGTCCCTGCACAAGAAAAGCATCCCCATACCGTGATGCTGCCACTACCAACAAGAGTCTAAATGTTGGCTCCTAGGCCTTGTTGCAATATAGAAAATCCTCCGGGTCTGATATGACTGGTTACTGAGAAGTATCTGTTCTGTTTTTACTCCTTGATGATCTGCCATCATTGTGTTTTTACATAGTACTAATTCCTAACTGGATCCCTTTAATTGACACATGAGAAAAAGAATGAAAGGCACAAGGGAATAAATGTTTCTTAACTATTTTTAATGTAAATGAATTGTATTTTTTATTTGCATTGTTTTTTTATTTCTTTAACTCAAGCCCCTCATGCGCACAACGGAATTATTATTGCACGGCTAAAGGTGCTACAATATCCAAAAAAGGTTTGAGCAGCTTGCTATCAGGGAATTGGTTTCTAGGTACTGTGAGAGTTGCTGAGGGACTGTCATGATCAGCTTGTTTCCTACCGTTGAGAAGGCCACCTCAGGGAGATCCCATTCATGTTTGATTTAGAGAATAACATGTAAAGGCATGATCTGTTTTGACAGTTGGTGGACAAAAAACCCAAACATCCAGGTCGGTGGTTTACTCTTTTTGCTCCACCTGAGCATTCATGCCCAGAGCAGCTTTCACTTTCCTCACCCATCCATTCATTCTTCTCAGCGGTTGCTGTGGTGCCTCGGGAAGTGAGATGTGTTACTTTGAGTTAACTCTGGCTTCTTTTTGAGGAGTATGGTTGTCCAATCTTATATAATGAATTCCGCAGTCTTTCGAGAATACACAAATTATCTTTTCTTTAATATTTCATTGATTAGTTTTGACAGTTCTTGAGTTTTACACGCCTGTCACCCTGGTTTATTACAGAGTGACCGTCTACTTTTGCAGGTAAATGAGGAGAATGAAGTTCAACGAACATGGACGCAAACCGGCGTGTCAGAGCTGCTGTCCTTTAAGCCTCATTAAAGCCTGCTGGTGCATGGCCACCTACAGACAGACTCCCAGACTCGATGGGGAGGCAGACAGCTAAGGTAGCAGGTAAGAAGATGAGTAAGCACGCAAGCGAGCATGAGCACAGTGCAAGAGGCTCCTGACAGTGAAAGGTAGGCCACCCTTGTTCTTCTCCAAGCCCACATGCCTGATTAATGAGTCCGCGTCTGCCAGGAAACTGAGATGCTTAGCATAGGTAAATCAGGATAAGTAGAGAAAAAGAGATAAAAGGAATATGAAGCGATAAAAGACAGCTAATCAGTCACTAAGCTACAATTTTTTTCAAGCTCTTCTCTTAAAAAAATGAAATTCACTTTACTGTTATGAATTAAAAGATCTCTTTTTCTTAATGTAATGATCGACCAATGAGACAACCTTTCAACTATCTGATGACTTGCATATGAGAAAATATATTGCCATTCTATTTAATAACAAATCTTTTAAACCACAAGGATATCTATCAAGTTACATAGTGCCTTTCAAAAGTGTTCACACCCCTGGTAAATGCCCTATATTTGTGATTTAAATTAACAATTTCCATTATTTAATGAAATATGTATCCCTTTATATTCAACAGAGAAACAATTCGGTTTTGAGGAAACTATTTTTAAAATAATCTACAACAACCTTGCTACATGCCAGTCCAGCTATCTGCTTTGAGGAAAATAAGTTGAATACAGTTTGTTGTCTGCACAGATTTTTGTTATGCAGACAGAACAAGACCACACAGAGTTTTAAGGATAATTTCCCATCTCAGGATTTTGTAAAATTTTGAACTGCCTGTTTTAGTCCATTCCGTCATTTTTCTTTTAATCACTGTAAGAATATTTAAGAAAAGCATTAAAAATGTGTTTCTCTAGCCTTACTATTATGAAGTGGCATTAATTATTTAAATTACATGCAGAGGCAACATTACTAAGCATTTGTGAGAGAGCAGTTACTGCAAAACATGATTTTAATTGTATTTTAAAAGATAAAATGATTACAGAGCTTGCATTTCAAACTGGCTTTAGCATCTTATATTTGTGATTTGTGGATAATTAATGCAGCTAACGTTACCAAGACTAACCTAAAAAAGTTCTAGTGTGGATATTCTGGAGAATAGATCTGTACGTGGCCTGGATGGGGATCAGTCCGGCACAATCAACCTGAAAACTGCAAATTTGATTAACAGCTAATTAATCAATTCAGCTCTAATACAGTGTGGTCTGCCATTTCAAGTCAGAAATTTGTATTTAAAAAAAAAAGATTAAGTTACGTGATTACTAAAAGAGCATGAAATGTACACCAAAACTTTATTAGTTGCGAGTGTCCGAGTGAGCCAAAATTAGCATGAATATCTTTTATTTACTTTGGTGTACAAACAGTTTTAGCCACTGCCAGGAGGCGTTTCTCTCTTCCAGGCATTTCTATGCCGCTCAAAACACAAAGTAACGCAGAGTAACACTGAGGATCTGAGCTGGGCTCGCCAAATAGAGTATGATCGGTTGAAAGGGCGCTTTTGTGTCAAAGACAGATATGGACAACTTGGTGTGAACTCCTTTTCAAACCTGCATTAGAAGGTGTTAAGGTTGTCTGCCGGAAGAGGATTCTGATCAGGGTGGGGGACAGGCAGTGATCTTTTTCAAATCATTCTAAACTAAAGCTAGGTCGTTAGCTCAAAAGCTGTTTTTTAGCTTTTTGCTGTAGCTTCTCTGATGCCCCTTTTCCATGGGCTCCGCTTGGCCGGGTTCTGTTTGGCTCCAGCTGATTTACAAGCATCTCGATTAAAGTTTTTTTCATACTGTCAGGCGATAGGTCTGGCTTCTATCGTCCCTCAGGAGATATATAGTACAACTGGAGCTGAGTAGGGCTGAAATGTGAACAGACTGCTGTTCACCGATCGGCCAATAGAGTCATGTGGGGCTGAAAATGGCAACGGTAAAGCAGCATTAGCTACCCTGCTCTAAGTCAGTTTGTGACTGGTTAGATTATGCCAGCTAAGGAGCCTATTCTTAACTTTTACCAAATTCATACTATACATATGAAACGTGGATTTCTGTAAATTAAGTAAGCCTACGGCCCAGTATGATCTGTTCAGTTTAGGAGAATGACATGTACTCTCCATACGACAGGAAACATTTTGACATACTCAACAGCACACATCCAATCTGTCGTAATGATGTGTCACCAAGACTAACCAGCCACGAGGGCTCTCCAGCTGCTCTTCAGCAGGGGTTGGCTGTCCGCTACAGCCTCAGTTTGGAACAAACCAGTTGGCGTGACAGGAGAAATGTCAGCCGCTGTTGAACCCCGGTGCGCTTAATGTTTTGCTCTCTGTCACAGAAAAATATAGATCACTGCTCACTGGTATGAGGACAGCAGGCAATTTTCAAGTGTTCCCATCAGTGAAGCTCAGAGCAAAAGGAACGACTAATCAATATATGACCAGAGAGAGAAGATTTCTTGCAAAAGTATCGATGTAATAGCTCCCTTCAAACAGTATTTTCGGGCCAATCCAGGGCTAAGGCTGGCTGAATATGAATACAGCTTTCTCCGACGCTTTTCAGCGCTTGCTACCATTACCAGATAGAACAGACATTATTCACACATTTTGGGAAAAAGGTTTTAATAGAAATCCGACATTCACTTTTTACATGAAACGTAGCATACACACAGCCCCCACGTAATCCACCTTTCTGCTCCCTGCCGCCCTGATGCACGCAAGCTTTTACTGTATTTGCTCTGAACAAGCTGTCAGCCTCTTTAGGCCAAACTTGGGAAGACGTGGGCTTATCACAATAGTGCAAGACAAAATGAAACGTTAATGGAGGCCAGGTCATGCAAAGAGAGGCTGTTGCTGCAGCTCTGCTGGTTCTCTTGATGTTCCCTCATCAGCTGGAACTGTCACTCTCAAGCCACAGCAGTGACAGAAATGTTCATGTTGACATTTTTATACATGTGCTGGCTTTTTTTCCCCAAGGATTATGAAAATAAGGAAGCCTGTAATTATACCAGCACTGTTTGTTTACATTCTGATTAAGAGACTTAAAGCCTCTCTGAATTCTTGTGGATTTGTGAAACAGCAGTTGAAGGAGAGCATGTCATGGCAATGTTTGTACTCAACTCCATTTTGTGTTAGCAGCACATTTCAAAGAGCAAAAGAAAAAAAAAGCTTGGAATTTTTTTTTTTTTTTTTAAATGAGTCACTCAAAGAGCAATACCCTTTAAATATATATGATTTTGATTAACAGCTACAAAAAGATTCAAAACAGAAATAAAAGGCTTACAAGTGCATACATGTAGGAACTTACTTAATCAAAAACACTTACAACTACTTATAACAAATGTATTCTTCGATAAAATTACTGCTGAGTTAAGGCCAGAAGATATATTTTTTTGTTTCATCTAAATTAAGAAAGTAATTATATTCTATGGATGGAAGGATGGATTTAAATAGCTGGATAATTCACAATGTAATGACTCCAGAGCAAGCCCAGTTCTCAAATAACAGGCATTGTTAGATTTTACGGATAAAAAGAGTTGGATGTAATGATCACAGAAGGGACATTCACTTCTCATTGTGTTTTTAGGTGTTTAATAAAAAATAAAAAATAAACTCTCGTAAGAGACATGCAGTCCACTACACTCATGTAGGTTATTAATTGAAATGATGTACCATTTTATCCAGGAGCCTAATCTAACACATGGACAGTTACCAATTATCCTTTTTAAAACATTTAATTCAACATGCAAAAAGATGTTATGAACAGATGTAAATTATTTCAACTGATGCGGTGCAATATTTACCCCATTTAATATGTATGTGTGTATATATATATATATATGTGTGTGTGTGTGTGTGTGTGTGTGTGTGTGTATGTTAGACAAAGGTTAGCACTTTTAATTGTAGAATTTACAAAAACAAGGAGTTTGTATTTTGAAGAGCCATGAGTGTCTCAGGAATAACTCAGGCTATGTTCACAGTGCAGGCCTAAATCTTGACTCCAGTGTGAACTGTTTGCAGCTCCAAACTGACACACAATCACAAACGAATAATAACAATGACATCATGCCCTGCACACTTTGGTCCAGGAAAAATAGAAGAAATAGACATTATGGTTTTAAGTGTCCAACGATAGCCATTTACTTTGTCAACAGGTCCTGAGGAGGTTTTAATTTTATATGTCCGTTCCTCTTCTCTAGACTCCTAAGGCAGGGAACTTGTTGCAATCCATTGTATTGTATTGCAATTGGGGGAGATCACCACAGGCTGGGTAACCTCTTTGACATTTTCCCTTGTCCTGTGAAAAGTCCTCTGTGTGCAGGGTTGTACACAGTTTTTGCACGGCCTTGCACTACGTCCCTCATCCAAACACTTCTTATGAGCTCACGCTCGCCGACAGGGGGGGACAAACGGGTCAGTTGTCCCGGGCCCAGGACAGATGGGGGGTCCAAAAATGGTTTGAGTGTCAGTCTGCAGCAGCAGTCTGTGTCAAGGCACTTTGCTGCTCCCCCTCCCCTCTCGTACATGGCTTAGCGGCGCCAGCCAATCAGCACGCAGGCTCAGCCAGGCCCGCCCACTCAGCTCCACACACAAACAACCGCGCGCTGCTCCTCAGACTCGGTGTAGAGGGGGGCCCAAAAAGACTGCGTTGTCCCGGGCCCTAGCAAAGCTGTCAGCTGGCCTGTATGAGCCTTCCAATTTGGCTAGAATAGAACATAACATTAAAGACGCCTAACATTTTGCTGTCCCTCTACTGTGCAGTTCTGTCGCATCTGCCATACATCTTGTTAACTGCTATTACTTCCTGTCGGCTCAAAGTTATAACAAACATAGACGGAGCGTGAAATCCAAAGTCTATTTCACATGTAAGTCCTAGTATTTTACTGGGACCACATTGCCGGGTCGAACAAGAGCTAGCGCCTGTCACACATATAAATGATAGCCAGTAAATTACCAGATAAGCTCTTTTCACACTTAATCCTGGCAACAGTGGACTGGATGTACCTACTATCACCTGCAGGTGGCAATAATGAAAGGGATATAGCTTTAATGATAAAGCCAACCTCCAAAGAAGAATTTCAGCTGGAAATCCCGTCTGTCAAACAGCTGATTAGCCAGAACAATCAATGACTGCCGGGACTGGTGGTTTTTACAGTATAGTTAGTAGCTTTGTGAAAACTACAGAAGAAATGCAATTTCAGTACATTTCTCAGCCAGAGAAGCAATCTGCAAACATCAGGGGAAGAGCTAAATGAACCCTACAAATGTCTTACAAAATCCCGCAAATGTACCTTACCCAGGAATGTAAGTGTTGGGATTCTGGTGTGTTTGGTTCTTTGAATGAATGAGTTCCTGTTTTAGAGAAGATCTCTGCCGGGGAGCCCCATCAGCTCTGGATCCTGCACACCTGGAGCAAATCTCCTGATCAGGCTGACTGGGGCATAAAAGGAGCTGCCGGATGATTACCTATGACGGTATTCCCAGTCAGCGCCTGCGTGTTAGTGGTTTGTCTGTGTGAATTCCTTTTTGAGATTCGTCTCAGGCTTGTTTATTCCTGTGTTTCAGACCCTTTTTACCTTCAGATTGGTCGCAAAGAAGACTTGTGTGCTGCCGTTGCAGCTTGTGGTGTCCCCAGTCTCCTTTACCTGCCTGTCTGCTCTTCAGCATTTTGCTCCCCCCCACAAAGACAGCCTTACCGGAACTCAGTTGTTCTCTCGGACCCTGGACCATTGCCTCTCCACCAACACTGAATCCTAACTCCCTCCTCCGCTCTTACCAACTAGGCAGAGCAAGTCTCCTCCTGTCATTCTCTGCACCTGCCCCCCTTACAGACTTACTCATCTCTCTACTCT